>NC_056725.1:63250485-63487985 GCF_019279795.1 Protopterus annectens
GCTTTATCACCCCCTGTGCATGATGTTTGTTACAAATCTGACACATCAAACAAACTTTTTAGAGTAGTTTGTAAATCCATACGTTGTGAACACCTGGTTCACCAGCTGTACCATCCCCCCCTGTTGAGACATGGCACTGCCCATGGCTCAACAATGCTTCATAGTGAAACAAATTAGAGGGTAGTATCAGTTTTCCCTCTCTAGAGATGTACAGCCCCTTTTTGAGGATTGCTCCTTGTTTTATCCAGCACTGTTTTTCGGCTTGCGTAGTGAGTGTCTGCATTGTTTTTAACATATCTAGGTCTAAAGTTTCAGAGGATTGTAATTCTTCATTTAAAAGAAATACTTCTGTGGCTGCTTGTTTTGCAGCTGTATCAGCTCTCGCATTACCTTTTGAAATCCTATCTTGGTGCTTGGTGTGAGCTGTGCATTTACAAATGGCTACTTCCTGAGGTAACTGAATAGATTCTAAAAGATCTAAAATAAACTGCGCATGATTTATAGGTTTGCCAGTAGATGTTATCATTCCCCAGTTTTTCCACTGTTGTGCAAAAACATGTACAGTATAAAAAGCGTACTGGCTATCAGTAAAAATGTTTTACCCTTTGCTAAGGTACATGCCCATGTCAGAGCAATCAATTCTGCTGCCTGTGCAGATAAGTTGTGTGGTAAAGGTTTTGTTTCTATAATCCCAGTATCAGAGACTACTGCATATCCTACTAGGTTCTGTCCTGCAGGACCCCTTTTGCACGAGCCATCCACGTAGTATGTCACCTCGGCATCATCCAAGGGGATATCCGTGAGATCTTTTCTAGGTAGTGTTTTTTGCTCAATTACCTGCAGGCAGCAGTGCGGTGTGCCATCTGCAGGGGTCAGGAGCAGAGTAGAAGGGTTTAAAGTCATGCATCGTTCAATTGTCATATGAGGTTGGCTCAATAATATAGTCATACAGGAAAGATGCCTAGCAGGGGAAAGATATGCCACCTTTTCTTGTAGTAAAATAATCACGACTGCATGAGGTACACTCAAAGTGAGAGGGTGGAACAAGACTACTGAGGCTGAAGCCTGTACTGCCATTGCAGCTGCAACTACTGCTTGTACACAGTGGGGTAAGGACCGTGCCACTGGGTCTAGTTGTGATGAGTAGTAAGCAATGGGGCGTTGCTTATCCCCATGCTGTTGTGTTAACACTGATGTCATGTAACCCTGCTTACAATCTACAGTTTGGAAAAAAACGTTTATGGTAGTTTGGCAATCCCAGAACTAATGAGAACGCTATTAACTGCTTTAGTTTACAGAAGGCAGTAGATGTAACCTGCTTGTACGATGGTCTACCATGTGTTTTGTAATAAAAACTGCTTATAGGCGTGCTACTGCCTTTTAAAAATGCATTCTTTAACTGCTGTTCATATGGGGAATCTTGTGTTTGATCTTCAGGAACCTGCATTCCACAGTGGTTATTAAAACATTCTAACAATCTGGCATAATACCGATCAATTGTTTCACCTTCTTGTTGGATGCATTGATTAATGTAAGTCCAGTCTGCCCTAGGTTTCCATTTTTCAGAGATGCTGTCTGTAAGACCTTTTACTCTGGTGTCTAATTCTGCGCTGCTATGTGGGAGGTGTCTTTGTGCAGCGTCACAGGGATTTCAGTTCCCACTAATCATGTACCAATCTGGCTCTACAATTTGTCTAACTACTTTTTCTATTTCTTCTCCGTTTAGGTTATAACTCAACCTCATTCCTTGTAAATCTTCTGAGAATTTTCTGAAATTAACCTTTGGATGGGGAATTCCCTCAGTGGCTTTCCGGATATCTTCCGGAGTCCAAGGTCTATAAGCTAAGATAGTTGGGTCCTGATTGTCTTGACCTGCCTGAGGATTGGGTACTTCTATAAGCGGGCATATTTCTTCTTTTTCACCTATAGATCGTGAATTCTTAACTATTTGCCATAACTCGATACCTTCTTCTGAATTACCTGCCTTTGCTCAGGACCTGGTCCAGATGGGATCTCTAATTTTAGTCAGTTTTAATTTCACAAAATCTCTATCTTCAGTGACCACAGGATATAGTGGGGGTGGACTAACCTGTTCACTTGCTTCATATTCTGGTAAGGGAGGCGGAGGTGCTGATGCTATTACTAAGTTATTATCCTCCTTATCTAAAAACATTGCTTTTGAATCTTTGTTTTTTTGTTCCCTACGGTTTACTTCCTCCAGCCACCTGTGTGTCTGAGGAATTCCTAATCGACGTTGCTTTTTTACCCGACCCTTGGAATCATTTTTGAGCTCTTTGATAAGTTTGATAAGCGAGGATTTTTCTAATTTTCTGTCAAATTCGTATTTATTAACCCATTTTGAATAATACCTAATATTGTCGGCATGTTGCGACTGCATATATTTTGCGTCTTCCGTTAACAGCGGGTTTTGGGGTCTTTTTGTGCAATTATTACCCATTTTGTTTTACCTTTGATCGTTACGTAACTTCTCTTAATTTTTAACATGGTACTACGGATTTTGTTATAGTCTCTTCAGAATGACTGCCTACTTATTCTGTTTCTCCTGATCTATGACAAGACAGTAATCTTTTTTGTCCCTGACTTGCAAAAATACAGTCTGACAAAAACAATACACATCTAGTCTCTGATCTAAAACAGAAAACAGAAAAAAGTAGATTCACCTTACCTGAGCCTACGTGATTGATCACCGATTCGCGGAGACCCATCCTTCAGTCATAGATCAGAAAGTGGCTGTTCTCTTTTGAACAACAATTCAGTCGGAGGACTTTCCATATAAGAAGAACCGATTTGGTTTCTTCCCCATACGGTTTCAACCACCTGGCCATCTGATCCGAGGTGAAGCGAGGGTTCCAGCTCAAAGGACCAATCTGTAAAAGGAAAAAACTTCAAAGACCAATGCACGTTAGGTTCAAGCAAGGCACCCTTTATTACTTGCAGCAAGGAGACAAAGCATGTAGGTACAGGATTTGTCTGGCCCTTTGTTGATCAGTATGTTATTCTTATACAGTTCTCTTCATGTCACACAGAAAATGTTACTATTCTATTGCTGACGTAGTTGGACACAGCTTTCTGTATGTTTCACAGAAAATGTTACCAGACTTATTGCTGACATGGTCAGATTATTTGCCGTCTTGCAAAAACTTTTTGAGAAAAACAACCTGGCCTTGGGCTTATTTTAGCCCACCTTAACTTTTCAATTCTTCAATTGTACAGTTCTAATACATGTGTTACATTTTGTCTAGATTCAAGGTACATTTCTAGCTTTGGTACAAGTAATGCTGACTATGGTTTATACTTTCAAGCATCTATTGTTTTCTTTATCAAAGCTTCTAGCAGCTGCATATTTTCTCATGGCATAAGCAGAAATGAAATATCTCTTTGTTAAGTTTCATGACATTAGCAGAAATGAAATGTCTCTTCTTAAGTTTCTAATAGCTGTGCAGATTCATGCAGTGTGAACAGAATAAATGTATTAACCCTTTTAAACCTTGAGTGCACTAAGCATGCATATTACTATTATATATTTTTCTAACACAAGGAGTTATAGTAAACCTATCAGCAGACAAATTCAACTCTAACTTTACCCCCCTCTCTTAACCTCCATCAGCCTCCCCTCAGGATATACCATCAAATATAACTCCCCAACTATCATTAGTTGACAGGTCCTCAATGCTATCTCTAATACCAAGAACACTGTATTGATGGGCTCCAACAATATTGCAGGCTTTTTTTTAAATAGCATGAAACATGACCTATCAGGACAACTGGAAACACTATTTAAGCACAGCCTCCAAACAGGATTACCACCTCACAAATGGAAAATGACAACTGTCACATTTCTGCATGAAGACAGGCCATCTATGGACCCTAGAAATGACAGACCCATAAGCCTTACTAGTCTCATATGCAAAGCCATGGAAAGAATTAGCATGAAAATGATCAATAATGAGAGAGGAAGCCTCCAGACACTGTACCCAATCCAGTTTGGTTTCGTCAGGCTCAGGTCATCTCTACTCAGTCAGGTGGACTTCTTTGAGAAGGTCAACAAAACAATAGACAAGGGCAAATCAGTTCACACTGCCTACCTTGACATGGACAAGGCATTTGACACAATACCCCACTCTGCCATTGTTGACAAAATCAGACGTTTAGGTATAAACCCTTATGTCATCCAGTGGATAGCCAGCTGGTACACAGACTGGACCCAGGAAGACATAACGGGAATCCACCGCTAGAAAGAGGCGAGTCACCATGGGAGTCAGGAGTCAGACCTGGGACCAGTCTTTTTTTGGCATCTACTTATCTGAAGTCAAGGCCGATGTCAACGGCCTCTGGCTTACTAAATTTTCAGATGATTGCAAATTAGTAACAGTCATAGAATCCCTCACTAACATTAACATTCTCCAAGAAGGGCTGATCCATAAAAATAACTGGTGTCAGAGCAATTGACTAAAATTAAGAGTAAAAAATATATATAATAGTATCCTTCAGGAAGCCAGATAGCCCTGGTTGCTATTATATTGACAACACACCCCTAAGAGTTGACCAGTTAATCAGGGACTTTGGGACACATGTAGACAGTCATTTAGCCTTTAACTTTCACGTGTCTGTGGTAGGTATGACATGTAGACCCAAGGAGGTCTTTGTTCCACTGTATTCACCACTCTTCCGACCTATAACTGAGTACAGTACCCCCTTTGGTATGTACCTAATAGGCACATCCAGGAATTGAAATGTATATAGAGGTTCTTCCATAAAAGAATACAGGACATAAGTAACATGTCTTGTGCAGACCACCTCAAAGCCTTGTCCCTGTATTCTGTCTCCTATAGGCCATTAAGGGGAGATCTATGCCTGGCATACAAGGCATCTTTGCACCACACTCTAATGAACCTCTTGCATATCAACAAAATGAATAGCTCCAGAATTACCCATTCTAAACAATTAAGCCCTGACTGGGATATAAATAAGACCTGCTGGAAAGACAGGTATGTATCTCAGAGACTACCCCTTCTCTGGAACAAGCTACCCATCCACATGAAGCAGAGTTCATCCCTAATTCAATTCAAGTGTAACTTGGAAAGTTTGATAGGAAACATGAAATTCATCCCTAGTTTGACACCTGTTCCTCTAATGGGCACAGGTAGCCTGTAAATGGTTCATCTCCCAAGCCCTTGCTTACAGTTATCAAGGGTACCAGAACTCATCAGAGATTTGGAATGCATGGCTTGGCTTAAAAAGTCCCTAGTGGTCATTAGCCTAGTACACACTTATGAACCTTTGATGTAACAAAGCCTGTGGTGTTCCACACTGATGGTAAATGAGGCTCTGTCACTATTGGATTATAATGAAACAATATCTGTGTGTGTGCCCCATTAATAGCAAATAAGGCTGTGACACTGCAGTATCACTTTATAGCAAAGCCTGTGTGTTCCTTGTTAATGGTAAGTGAAACTGTGACACTGAAGTATTATGATGTAACAAAACTTCTTTGTTCCTTGATTTTGGTAAATGAGACTGTGACACTACTGTATTATGAAGTAGCAATGTATATGTGTGTGTTCCATGTTGATGGTATCTAAGGCTCTGACAATACCATATTATGATAAAACAAAGCCTATGTCTTCCATACTGATGAAAAATTAGGCTCTGAACTGCTATGTTTTGCTGTAACAAAGCCTATAGTGTTCCATGCTGATGGTAAGTGAGGCTCTGACACTATTGTATTATGATATAAAAAAGGCAGTGTGTTTCACGTTGACACTAAACGCACTATGATGTAGTGTTCCATACTTATGCTAACTGAGACTCAAACATTGCTGTATTATGATGCATCAAAACCTATACTGTTCTTGACTGATGACATTTCAGTCTTTGAGTCTACTGCTTTATGAGGTAACAAACCTGTTGCATTCCTTGTTTATGTTAACTGATGCTCTCACACATCTATATTGTGATTATAGAGAGGTTGTGTGTTTAGAATCTGAGGTGCTGACTGCACTGTATTATGATATAATATGATATAATAAAGCCTGCGTATTTCCATGCTGATGATAAATGAGGCGCCACACTACTGTATTATGGTGAAATAAGGCCTGTGTGGTTCAGGCTGAAGGGACCTGTGACTCAGACACTTCTGCATTATGATGTAACAAAGAGTGTAGAGCTCCATGTTGATGGTATGTGGGGCACTGACACTATTGTATTATGATGGAACAAAGCCTGTACTGTTCCATGCTTATAGTAACTGTGACTGATACAAGTGCATCATTATCTCAGTCTTTTTTTCCTACTCTGATGCTAATTGACACTAACACTACAGTATTATGTTTAAGAAAGACAGTGTTTTTTACTCTGTGGGCAACTTAACACTGACACTACAGTATTATGTGGTAACAAAGCCCGAGTGTTCCATGCTGATGATAGATAAAAAGTTAACACTACTTTATCATGATGTAACAAAGCCTGTTTGTTCCATCTTGATGATAACATAGCAACTCGCACTAGTGTATTATGATGCAGCTTAGCCTGTATATTCCATGCTAATGGTAACTGAGGCTTCAACACTATTGTATTATGATGTAACAATGCCTATACGTTTCATGCTAATGATAACTGAGAGTCAAGCACAACTGCGTAATGGTGTAACAAAGCCTCTGTGTTCCACAATGGTGGTAAGTGTGAGTCTGTTACCATTGCATTGTGATGTAACAAAGCCTGTGTTTTCCATGCTGGTGGTAAAGGAAGCTCTGATGATACTGTATTATTAACTACCAAAGCCTGTGCGGTCCTTGCTAACATTAAATGAGGCTTCATTACTACTGTACTGTGATATAACAAAGCATGTATGTTCCATACTGGTGGTAATAGAGGATCCAACACTACTGTATTGTGATGTAACAAAGCCTGTGTGTTCCATGCTGATGATAACTGGGACTCTCAACTCTGCTGTATTATGAAGTAAAAATGTCTGAGTGTTCTGTGCTGATGGCAAGAGTTAATTTGGTAATACTATATTATGATGGGAAAAAACCCTGCGGTTTTCCACTCTGCTGGTAACTGATGCTCTGACACTACTCTGTTGTGATGAAGGAAAGCCAGTGAGTACCACCCTGATGGTAACTGTGGCTCCGACACTTCTATATTATAATGCACCAAAGCCTGTGTGTTCCATACTGATGGTTACTGAGGCTTGACACTATTGTATTATGATGCAACAATCCCTGTCTGTTCTGTGCTGATTGTAACTGAGGTTCTGATACTACTGCATTATAATATAAGAAAAGCTTTGAGTTCCATGTTGATGGCAAGTGAGACTCTGCCACTACTGTATTATGCTGTAACAAAACCTATAGTGTTCCATGCTGATGGTACCTGAGGCTCTGACACTCATGTATTACTATGCAATACAGTTGGTACCTGGACTCTTACACTACTATATTATAAGATAAAAAGTCTAGATGTTTTTTGCCGATGGTAACTGAAAGTCTGACACTTTTGTATTATACAATGTTACAATGTAAATAATTGGGCCAAATACCTTAAATAAGGTCATTACAGGCCCTACTCCAAGTAATCCTAGGGGAATATATCATATCCCAAAACCAGGAATCAACATTTCTTTTGAAGCTTACCAAACTTTATTTCAATCTAATTTTAAGATGAAAACTATTCCATCCACTACCTGCTCTAAAGTAAAAATAATTTCAGGCCAGACCTGAATTCACATTTTCTAGTTTTATCATATTATTATTTCCTGCAAATTTTTCAAGAACAACACATACCTTTCTCAAAGTGCTTCCTACCAATTCATTATTCAACATGTACATACCATTATTAAGTCTGAAATCTATAAAACATAGACTGCAACTTTAATTTTTGCAATCTTTCATGATAACTCAGGTTTCTACAACTTTGAATTCTTCTTGTAAAAAAATAGCACTGTTTCAATCTTATTCATTTCCAAGACTGAATAAATACAAAACCCCCTCTCATTTTCCAAAATTGATCTAATTATGAAAACATAACTATAAATATTGTTCTCATTATGTCATAGCAGGTTTTTAACACATTGCCTATCTGTTCTGGGAATTTTAGGTTATTTTCAATAAATATTCCCAAATCCTCATACTGTTCACAATTTTCAGTAACTATCCTATTTATTGCATATGGGTAAGTATTAAGTTTACCAAAGTGCGTAACTTTGATCTTTGCATAACTGAATGTTACACTATTACCCTGGGCCCACTCATACAATTTGTCCAAGTAACATTGTAATAGTCCTTGTAACTATATTAGAAACCTTGGTGCCATCTGCAAATTTCTCTACCCAGCATTTAGATAAAAGAGAAAAACTTTCTATAAAAATATGGAACAAGAAAGGACCCAACACTGTTAAATGGGACACCACATTTAACTTGAATCTTATTTGGTCTTACACCACATATACATACCCTGGCTTTTCTTTCCTTTAACCAGTTTGCAATCTGCCTCACTACATAGCCATTCAGTTTCCATTTTACCAACATTTCTAACATGGTTTCAGTGAAACTGAAGTAAAACACCTTCACTAAATCTACAAAGGTTACACCACCTGTTTTTATATTTTCATCCACTATACTCATTACAGACCTTGTAAAACTAATTAAATTAGTTATTGTGGATTTCCCTGGAGTGAAACTGTGTTGATAAATGATGTAGGAAAGGCTATGTGTTATATGCCGATAGTAACCATGGTCTAAAGCTACAACATTAGGCTGTAAAAGTTGTATAGTGATTGAGGTCATGACTGTATCTGAGGCTCTGGCATTATTGCTGAATGATGTAGGAAAGCCAACAATGTTTAATTCTAGTGGTAACTGAGGCTCTGACACTAACATGTTACTATATTATAAAGCCTGAAGTGCAGTGGCAGATTTACCAGGGGACTAGGGGAGCTTAAGCTCCCCCATTGTATCTGATAGTCTCTGAACTGCTCTACCGCTTTTGAAGGTACAACATTTTGCTGCTGCTGTTTTAACTCACAAGCACAGCTAATCACAGCTGAACTACGATGAAATGGCTTGATCCTTGTACTTGAACTGTGTTCACAAGCTGAGCTCAGTCCCATTCCACTGGTAGGAACTGATCACGGCATGACATCCTTTCAACACCGATATAATAACTCCCACAATACTCATGCTGGAACAGGGCAGAAAGGCAAAGGGTAGCACTGCAGAGTTCAGTCAGGTACTGCATTCATTATGCAGAGCACTCAAAGTCATCTCCTCTGCTGTCAGGAAAGCGGGCATCACACAACTGTAGGTATTAAACATGTGAACTTACACTCTGTTCAGACAGATATAAATTTAAATACACTGTACCAAAATGGCACTGAACTAGACAGACATCAGGCTTTTGTAGCCCATAGCTTACAAATCCACTCAATTTCTATCATATATCAAACTTTACTTCTTAACCATATTACAGAATTATCTCTGTTGATGTGAAAAATCTGTATAACCTGAAATGTGGATCAAAAATCCAGGTCTGATGGGTCTCGGCTGTGTAGTGCAGAGGATAATTCCCTAACCCAGACCTGATATGGACTATGGATGGCTTGGATGCTGGAAGAGTCAGAGAGGATCGGAAAAGAACAGCTATAGAATTCCCACTGATCCATGTCTCACTAAACTTTTATTAAATTTGTGATTCTGTGTGGTGATGTTCAACAAGCCTATCAGAAGTGTGAGGAGATTCCACTTTTAAATATGTAAATTAAATGTTAATTACCTGCCCAGTCTAATACTTTAGTGGTATTAATCTTTAATAAGTTTTCTCCCTCGACTAGGCCAACTAAATATCACAGTAATCAAAACACAAATACTCATATTCCTATCTATCTAGCTAACAGTCCAACTACATAAACTAGGTACTGTTAATAATTAAAAAGAGTGGTTCCAGTTGGCTTCCAATAGGTACACCATCAGCCATTACACTTTTAACATACAGCACCCAAATCTCTGGTCAGTGTGTAAAACAGTGGACAAGTTATTATAACCAGCTAATCAGAACACATCACATGACTAAGAGTCATGAGTGATGCAGGTGCTTCAAACTTTAACTGTTTAATGAAAGCCATAAAAATACACTTCAGTAGTTTGACACTCATCTGACAGACACTCTAATCCTATGGAACAGAAAATAATTAGACTGACAACAGCAAAGGCAATTATCTTAATATTCCAATGAGTAAAGTTAGCAGCTTTATCTATAGAGAAAAATATCTTTGTCAGCTGAAAGGTTTTCTCCATTTGGTTTTCTGGCTCATGCATCTTGATGCTTGTGTTCAACTGGGATGTTGCAGTGATAAGTCTATACTAAAAGGCACAACTTACCAGCGGCTCGAAGTCACAGTCAATATCCCAACCATCATTGTCCTCACTGTCACTGATTTCTTCTCCTGATGGCATGACGTTTCCAAAAACATTGCCAGACACCACCATTACCCCTATCACCACTACTCAGCTCCTAGTTACTGTTGTTAGACCCTTCTACTTCATATGGAAAGAAAACAATCTTTCCTCAAACAAATAGTGAGAGTTCACTTGATAAAGACAGATGAAAATTTCACCTTGCAGTTATATCTTCATTTATCAGTAAAGGGAAGGGACAAGTTATCAGAATACTTTAAATTATTGTTGTAGTCACTTGAGTTTCTATCAGCACAAACAAGGAATATGCAAGCAGTAATGTGCTTAGAAGTGAAACTGTACAGCATCATGCATCTTAATAGTATAGAAATTAATTAAAAAGTATGGGAACATCTTGTAGGCCGATGGTGTAACTGGTGTGCAGTTAACCATCGCATATGTAGGTTTCCATATTAAAAGCAAACATTTGTTTTTCAGGGGTGTGGAAAACCTCCTCTGTTTTGCATGTCATAGTAGATAGGAAAAGAAAAAAACATCAGCAAATGTTCTACCACCAAAAAGCTACTTTTGACAGTACTGCTTTTGGTGGTAGAACATGTGCTGCTGTGTTTTTCTTTTATTTAACCTTAAGTGTGGCTTGTGAACGCAGTGATTCCTTATCATTTTCACAGTCACTATTGTGTTTCAGGAACTGCCAGATCGTGCTTGAAAAATCTGTTAGCTTGCTAGTAAATCGCCGTGGCAGTGAAAATGTGGCTAAGGGGGAGACCTTTTTTATCTACAACCTCAGTGAGTAATAATTATAATAGAAGGAAATTTATCAGGACAATCTGTGGCACAAGACTGACTTTTGTCCAATAATGTAATGATTTTTGCTAGTTTTAAAAGTGTTTGTGAACTCATTAAGATAAGTATTAATAACACACAGCTTCTTGCACTCCTGAAGATTCTCTGAAAAAGAAACTTAAATATATTGTGAAGAGTCATAAAAGTTATTAAAACTACACAAAAATAGCAATGTTATCAATAAATAGTATTTTCTACAGTGATATAGTCAGTACATTCATATTCTTTGTATTATAATATATTTTAATGCACACAAGCCCCAAATTATATTTTTGTTTAATTTTCTCAAACAAATTCTGATATCTTGGAAACTGTACAACCTAGATATATATTGCTAGAACATTTTTGTTAACCAGACATAAGTTTTCACATGATAGCAATAAATTCTTCTATAAGTGCATGTTTATTGAGGTACTTACAGAAATATGAAAACATATGCTTAACTGTATAATTTAGCAATATATATAATAATGACTATCTCTCAAGATGTGCATCGTACAGTTCAAATATCAAAGATGGCTTTCTTAAAAAGTGTTGCATGACATCAGATGAAGCCTTAGATGTTAAGTCACTTGTTTTCTGAAATATTAAGTACATATGGAACTATTGTTTATTTTCATAACTACTAACAAACAACTAGAGATATATCAGGTAAAATGTGATGTAAATAGACACTGACAATGAGTTTCACTGTCACCCACCATTGCATATCACATCATACTAATCAGGAACATGTAGCACGAGGGGCATGGCCAAGATGCCAGTCTGGTAGCAGCAGAAATCCATAGCTCTGGTTAGATTTTAATATCCTGACAGGAAATATACTGTAATTTTTAGAAAAATCTAACTAAAAGTATACTAAAAGATTTATTAATATAGACTCTTTATTATTTTCTAAAAATTAATACATGGTCAAGAGAATTTTTTAATTATTCCTGTCAAGACATTTTCTACTGGAGATCTCAAGATGAGCAATTCAAAGACCCCACACCAGGAGAGTGCAGTGAAGAAAGAACTACATCTTATAACAACAAACATCCAAGAACTGTCACTAAAAATGGACAAATTCGAAAACAAAATGGATATTATCAAACAAGAATGTAATAAACAACTGGAACTTCTAAATGGAATAGTAAAAAACAATCTGAACAGATTCTTGCCTTAGAGGAAACAGTAATTGACCTGGATACTAGAGTGACAGAAAATGAACATCACAA
Source organism: Protopterus annectens (assembly GCF_019279795.1). Classification (NCBI taxonomy): domain Eukaryota; kingdom Metazoa; phylum Chordata; order Ceratodontiformes; family Protopteridae; genus Protopterus; species Protopterus annectens. The sequence continues at coordinate 63,262,982 of NC_056725.1, forward strand.
TGAATTTCTTCTGAAACAAAACACCAGGCTGATTGAGAAATTGGAAGACCTTGAAAGTAGATCAAGGAGGAATAACATAAGAATATATGGAATTCCTGAGAAAGAAGAGGGTGCTAACATGATTCAATTCCTTAATAAGTGGTTTTCATCAGCATTAAACATGCCTGAATCCCTCTATTTTGGAATTGAGAGGGCTCATTGGTCCCAGGCAAATCCAGCTTCATCTCTGAGTTCATCTAACCCCAGGTCTATAATAGTTAGATTTCTTTCCTCGCAAGACAAGGATTTAGTGCTGAAATCAGCTTGGAATAATTCCCCTATCAAGATGGATGAAAAAGTTATTCATTTTGACAATGACTACACCTCTACAGTCATATCCAGAAGAAAGGAGTGTGTTCCTCTAATTAAGTCCTTGAAAAAAGCCAATATTAAAGCTCAAATTCTTTTTCCTGGAAGAATAAAAATCACCTTGTCAGAAGGAGTGAAGATCTTTGATTCCCTACAAGAAGCAGTAGAATTTATCCAAAAGAAAAAAATACTGTCGGACATAAAAGAAATGGAATAGTCGTTCCAGAGTTTGAAGAGACAGTCAACAAAAAATGGAAGGTCTGTGAAGGAAGGAGCAAACGAAACTAAGAAACTAAAGGACAAAATAATAAATTCCTTCTAATTTTAAATGCTTTGTTTTATGAATCATAATATATGAAAAAATGAAAAAAAATAAAAAAACAAGTGGAAAACGACCACTACGACTAATAAAATAAAATAAAATTTATTGAAACAAAGATTAGCGCTTTCACGTACTAGGTACGCTTCTTCAGATCTAATAAAATTGCAGGTTCAAACTTCCATTTTATATAAAAAAACTTAATTGATTAAATATCCCAATTAAATACATTGTTTAGTAATTACATTCAAGACAAGAGACATCACATGCTGATTCACCCTTAACTTTTCATCTCTCATTGATGCCTTTTATATATACTTACATGGCTATGAGTGAAAACACAAGATATAAATTCACATAATAAATGACATTAAAATCTTGCTTGCAATAAATGCAAAAACATATTCTTAAATATTGTTAACTTAAAAATAAATAAAATAAAATAAATAAATAATTCCAAACATGACATTTTAAGCAAAACTGTCTTCATAAATCTATAGCGCAGCAGTATCTCTAACTTCATTGCCGTGCATCAAGAATAGGTTTAATATTAACCGCTTGGTTGAGTCCAGGTTCTAAGTGAGCTTTCAATCTAAAAATCCAAGATAGTTCAGTGGTTTCTAAAAAATTTTTATTATTCCCTCCTCTCCTATTATGTTGAACTAATTGTAGAACCCTGAACTTAAACTTATGATTAGGATATTCTATTATATGTTTGGCTAACGCATTCGATTGATTGTTCTTTCTTATTTCATAGACATAACCATAAATTCTCCCCTTTAATTTTTTGGAGGTTATGCCAACATAAAAAGCTGTACAAATCGTGCAGGTGGCAAGATAGATCAAGTTTGTACTATCACAATTAGCATAAAACCTGGGCTCAAACCTATAATTCATGTTGGGATGAATAAAAAACTGATCCTCAGTTATATGTCTGCACATCTTACATTTATTACAAGTGAATGTGCCCAGTTTCTTTTTATTAATTTCATGTGTATCATAATGATGTTCTTTACAAAAAATTCTCTTAAGGTTCTTACTATTCTTATAGCTCAAACTGGGCGTACACCCCACTATCCTACATGTCTTGGAATCCATTGTTAGCACATGCCAATTTTTCCTGATAGTATTAACTATCATATTATTATTGTTAGTATATCTTGTGACAAAAGTTATTCTGTAGCTAAAATCAATCTTCTCCACCTTCTTATAGCCATGACTAGATGTTCTGAAAAATTGTTTCTTCCCCTTAAGTATCAAACTTTTATTTTTATCCAAGATGTCTCTATTATATCCCCTATCTAAAAACAAATTATATAATTTATCCAATTCTGCCTCCATATCTGATGTATCCTCACATAACCTCATACTCCTGGTAAACTGTCCTTTTACTACATTTGAAAAAACAAATCTAGGATGCATGCTAGTATAGTGTAGAAGTGTGTTTTTCCAACAAGTCTTCCTATGCAATGAAGTGGATATTATACCCCTTTTTTGGTTATGGTAACATCTAAAAAATTAATCTTATTGTCTGAATATTCCAAGGTAAATCTTAGAAACTCGGTTGTAATTTCCAGTTGATTAACAAATGCCCTCAATTCATTTATGCTACCTCTCCAAAAAGAAGTATATCGTCTACAAATCTTTTATAAAACATCACCTGTGAAAAAAGCTTATTATTAAATAAATATTCATTCTCCCAATAATGAACAACCATATTTGCATATGAATTTGCACAGGGGGCGCCCATGGCCACCCCCCACTTTTGTGCATATAATTGATCTCTATACATAAACAGATTATTATTAAGTATGGTGTCCGATAACATTGTGACTAATATTTGTGTGTCTTTACTGACATCTTGATTCAAATTTAAAATTTCCCTTATAGCTTCTATCCCAAAATCATTTGGGATAGAGGTAAATAGATTTTTCACATCAAGGGTAACTAATAAATATTCAGAGTCAGGCACTGTATTATTGAATCCAACTAGTTGTTCAAGTAATTGATAACTGTCTTTCAAAATGCTAGGAATTTTGCGTACTAAAGGGCCCAGAATACTATCAATGTATGCTGATATGTTTTCCGTTACCCAGCCATTGCCTACTACTATAGGCCTCATGGGCAAAGGAAAAACATTCTTGTGTATTTTAGGTAGACCCTTTAGATAAGGAATCCTGGGATATTGTATCAAAAAATAGTTATATAGATCTTCAGATATCTGTCCACACATTAACAAATCATAAATATCATCATGAACTCGCTTAATCACATTTCAGAGATATTTACGATCAATTTCCAAATACGTATCCACTTCGCTTAACATTTCCAGCATAGCCTTATCATAATCTTCAACATTTAATAGCACAACACCTCCACCTTTATCAGCTGGCTTTATCATTATATCATTGTTATTACTTAAACTATGTAATGACTGTTGTTGTTCCTTAGTTAAATTAAAATATATGCATTTATGTTGTTGTTTCAAAAACTCAGCATAAAAGTCATTTTCACAAAGTTTAGTGAAACTATCCACATGGGTAGGCAGAATAGGAATGAATGAGCTTCTGTTTCTATATGTTTGATTAGTTCGCTCATTATTTTCATTAAACGCGAACATTAACTTGAGCGCTATATTTCGCCCAAACAGTCTTAGATCCACCAATAACTCACTTAAATTGCAAGATTGTGAAGGGATGAAAGATAACCCCTTATTAAGTAAAGCAATGTCCGAAGAACTCAGTTTATACCTAGAAAAATTAAACACTAGTTCATTAAGTTCTTGGTTTTGTTTCTCATACCTTGGTATTCACCAGAAAACTTCCGTTTCATTCGGCCACAACTCTTGGATCTTGTTCTTAAATTTTCTTTTGACTTTACTGGAAGCGGAAAAAAGTGTTCCATATTTTTGTTCCAAACTTTTGGTTTTGCTCCCAACACCCCATCTCTTTTATCTGCTTCTAACGCCTGTTGGTTTGGCGGTGGTGTAGCTATAGTAGGAGGCAGACCCAAACCCATGTCCTGCTGATTCAAAATAAGGGGTGTGTCTGACGCATTAAATGCGTTCTCAACAGTACTCTGAGTAGAATTTAAAGAGATAGCACCAGAGAATAATATATTTGATTCTGGAAAATCTCTATACTGTAAGGTAATGTGAATCATCTTTATTAACTTTCTCCTTTCCTTTCTGTATCTACTTCTTCTTCTAATTACATATAGCACTAAGTATTTAAATAACATTATTTCTCTTTCTCTCTCTCTCTCTCTTCTTTCTTCCTATTCCTTTTTGTTACTAATGTTCCTTTTCTCTCTTTTCCCCACTATAAGTACTTTATATACTTTTCCCTTTTAAATAACTAGAAATGATATATGTTTTTTAATTCTTCAGTAAAAGTATAATTTGACTTAATACCAAAGTGCATTTTTTCTAGTGGGTCAGTGCTGGGGTAACAATATGTTGATGATTAGTGTTTCTAACTAGATGTTTTAGACTGTTTAGACACATATAAACATTAATACAGTACATTAATGGTGTTTTATAGATGGCTAAATATAAATATATATATATATATATATATATATATATATATATATATATATATATAGTTCTATTTTCCTCTGGTTTAGTTAATTGGTGGGTAAATTATTGAAATGCTATAACATGATTTCTGATTTTGAGGCAGCTGTTGTTACTTCTAAATAGCTGTTTTTATATGAAAGGGTTAATTTTTTCATGATGATGTTTTGTGAGGAAACTGGTGGTCTGTGTGACTGTTGTCATTGTAGAGATTCATGACTTGCATTGACAAGGCAGCTTGAGTGTTGTTTTTTTTTTTTTTTGCTTTCTGTAAACTCTAAAAGCTTCAAGATTTGATTTCCCACTGAAAATGCTTTTTTCCTGACCAGAGACAACCTCTGCTGTGCATGAGCCTATTTAGATACCTTTTAACAAGTTTATGAAGCTGCAGCTTGAGGAAACAACAGTGATGATATCACTTGACCTTTTGAAATTGTTAAATGGCTGTATTTAGAATTCTTTTCTCTTGAAATTCTGTTATCCTTCACTAAAATCTTTAAATGGTAAATAATTAGTTCTGATAAAAGTGTTTAACTCCTTTGAAAATATTTATGATCTTTTATAGATGCATACATTCTGCAGATTCAATGGCAGTTTTAGTAACTAAATGACATCAAATGAACTAGGAGCTGCATTAGAAAACTCATTATGCATATTAATATCAGACTTATGTTACATAACTAAACCTTTAGTAACTAAACAGAGAGTTGCAAGGCTTTTTTTTGTAATAAGTGTTTTATATATATATATATATATATATATATATATATATATATATATATATATATATATATACATTCAACAGATCCTTACATGAAACATGTTAGATGACTGACAAAATGGTTAAAACATATGATGTTTCTTGAAAAGTCTTGGAAATATTGACAATCTTCTTAATCTTCAGCTTCTAATGTTTATACATACTTTGATCTGATGTGTATTTCTGACATATCTACTTATCAGAGGTGTTATTATTATATGTGACATATTCATATAGCGTCAGTTATATTGGACACTCTCATTTTAATGTATATTTCATGGGCTCAGATTTCTTTAGTTGCTTTCATAATGCTTTTCGTTTTTGTTTTTATACTATATTCTAAGCAGAGATGGATAATTTGTGTTTTCTGGTGTTAGAGAGGTAGTGGATGGATGGTTTAGTTAAATGTTTCATGTATGTGTTTGTAAATAGTTTTGGGTTTTTGAAAGTAGTCCTTAATACACATTCTACAGTCATGATAAGTAAGCTTTCAGTAGATTTCAAGTCAACACAGAAGAACGGTCTTTCAATAAGTAAGTAGTAAATAATACAAATATAATATAATAATAAATAATAAATATAATATAATAGTAAATAGTAAATGGTGTGGGAAGAAATAGCCAGGGAATTGTTATGGCTAGGCTTGTATAGACCCCAGGGCCGATAGCCTAGCACCAACCTATGAACCTATGAACAACATACACATTATAGCCAATGGCTTATAAATGGTTATCATTAAATATTAATGATTTGAACAATAATGTCAAAGGAGGTGGTTTGCTTAAATATATCAAAATGCATAAAGCCCAGATCATCTTTTTACAGGAAACCCATCTATTAAAAAAAGACCTACAAAAACACTCATTTAATGGCTATACCATTCTGGCTGATTCATGTTTTAAGATTAAGAGAAGGGGCACTCTTATTCTATGGAAAAATACTTATACTATGCCAAGAATTATTGATACAATTTCAGATAAAGATGGGATGCTAAGCATGGTTATTTTGGAAATCAATAGGAAGTATTATACTTTGATTAATACATACTGGATACCAGGACTAAGTACTAAATATGTTGACAAATATCTGGACCTGATTACTTTAAATGCAAAAGAGGAAATTATAGCAACAGGTGATTTTAACTGCCTATTATCAGGCAATGATATTTCTAAAAATGGTAAAATAAAACTAACATCTCAAGCCAAGAAGTTAAATGACTTTACAAACCAGATGAACCTTAAAGATATACATGGTTTAAGAGAGCATTATTCCTTATTCTGTACTCACTATTCATATCAGTTTGGTACACAAACAAACATTGATAAGGTTTTTGTATCAAATAATATATACTCAAAAATAAGTGACGTATCTGTAATGACTTGTCCACTTTCAGACCATAATGCTATAAACTTTACATTAACTAAGCATACAGATGATTTAAGATTTCTACAGATAATTCCTGCTTACATAAGTATGTTAAAAGACTTTAGGGAATGGAAATTAAAGAAATAGACACGTTTATGGAAACAAATGATAATGGTGAAGTGACTGATATTATACTATGGGACACCTTTAAAGTTTATATATATGGTAAAATAAAATCTTGGTACTTGAAAAAAGGAGAGAGTGGGACAAAGAACTTTTAGACCTACAAAAAAAAAAAGACAAGATAAAAATGGATGCAAAACCAATCAATTATATTTTTAAAGTTATTAAATATTTGATTAATGCCATAAGAAAAATGCACATAATGAAATTACTAAGTTAAATCAAAAATACTTAGACGTTCTGAATCATAAGGTAGCCATAAACGTGGAAAAATTTAAATTACAATCTTATGATGTAAATCCTAAAATCTGCATAAAATACTGGTATGATCCAAAAAAATAAACAATAAAAATCTTATTAATGAGATTAAATATAAAAGTGATGGTTCAGTTAAGAGTACATCTAACTTAACTTAATTAGAAGTGTTCAAAAACTACTATAAATATTTAAATAATAACACACCACTTTTAGAGACAGATAATGTAATAAATACTTTTATTCAAGAAAATATAACTACTAAGGTGTCCATGCAACAAAATAACATTAAATAAACAAATAACACTAACAGAAGTGAAAGAGCAAATAAAAAATTTAAAAGATAATAAAGCTCCAGGACTGGATGGAATAATAAAAAAAATCCACAACCGGCCTCAGTACAAACACAGGCTTAAGAAGAACTCAGAACTCTAGCGCTTGAGCTTACAGCCTTCCAGGAGTAATACAAATACACAACATTACACAAACTTTTTATAGCACCATTCATCAAATAATTAATCAATTACATAATAATTGTTTCCAATTATTCTCTAAGTTTAAACCTACAGGTACCATGGTATTAAACTTTAAAATATAAACAGATTCTTTATAAAGAAGTTTGTCCTTAATGTCACATACTTCACCAATTTTCATAAAAACTTGTTCTAAAACAGAAGCTTTTAACAAAGAATAATCAGCATTATGAACTGTTTTAAAGTGCATTGCAATGTTACTTTCTACTTTGCCATTCTTTATATCTCTTATATGTTCCTGTATTCTTACTTTTAATTTTCTTTTACTTTCTCCTATGTAAAACAAGTTACAGGGACATGTAAGAACATATATTACCCCTTCACTATTACATGAAAAGCCGTCACCAGGAGAAAACTTGATACCATTTATTTTCTTGAAATTTGTTACATGAACATATTGAGCAACCACTAGAAGGGTACCCCCTCATAGCAGGGGTTATATACAATGTCTCATTAGGCATAGAAAAATAACTAGAGACCAAAAAATCTTTTAAACTTTTTCCTTTTTTATAGGAAATACCAGGACTATTTGCTATTATTCTTTCCAACTCCACATCCTGAAGTAAAAGTTTCCAGCAGTTATGCAGTATTTTGTTAATCCTACTACTCAAGCTATTATACACTGAGACAAAATATATCTGATTTTTACAAAATTTGGTGTTATTCCCCTCTCTATGCATGACATTTTGACATTGATTTAATCCCAGTCTATATGCTACAACTCTCTGTAAAGACTTCTTAACCATATTACAGTTATAGCCCCTATTGACAAACACATAGAAAGTGTACCTACATTCTCTTACAAAATCCCCCCAATCACTACAAATTCTATGCATTCGAAGAAACTCCCCATAGGGTAGGGCTTACAACAAATGCTGGTGATGAAAACTAGCCCCATACAAAAATTGAAAGTTGTCAGCAAATTTCCTATGTACAGATTTCTTAATGCCCCCACCATTAATACCCTATAGTACCAAATCTAAAAAATTAACCATGCTACCACACTGTATGTCATCAAATTTCAAACCATAAATATTTTGGTCTAAGTCCAAACAAAAATTCATGACATTATGCTGCCACCCTTACAAATGAAAGCCTTTTTTGTGACATGATTTTTGTTTATTTAATAAGAAGTTTGATCATTTTTCTTATGGCATTAATCAAATATTTAATAACTTTAAAAATATAATTGATTGTAATTACAACATTAACAATTTCTATTTCGTATATTCCCCATAGCATACTACCCTGATTGCCTAGATTCTTTCAGCATCAAGTGATGCAAAAAATAAAGGAAAATAACTTTATATTCTGGCATCAATTTATTGAAAATAAGAGTATTAAACCACCAAAATCTCTTCTATGTAGTTTTGATAATAGTTAAGACAGTTGGTTGTTTATACACTCATTACAGCAGTTTATAGAAAACAAAATGAGAGAATCAACCTAGAGACTGAATCTATACCTAGTTTGAGTCAGCTTTTTATTAGGTGTCTTGGAAAGACAGATAATCAAAAATTAAGTATATCCTCTATCTATAAGATACTAAGAGTAGACACTCTAATGTTTGACTCAGATTTTTGGCATTACTATGTAAAGATTAATGGAGAACAAATATCTGATAAATCCAAAAAAACTGCTATTGAAATCTACGTATGGTACCTCTTCTTCATTATATTGGAGAATGTATACATGGAAATTTATGAATAGGAGTTTCTATACTGCACAGAAAATAAATCTTTTACTCAAAAACAGTGAAAGTAAATGTTGGAAATATGATGAATTACTACAGGCCAGCTGGGTTCACATGTTCATTGAATGTAGAAATGTTCAATACTGGAAAGACTTTAGATATTTTGTAAATGCTTTATGGTCTGATAACTGTAGTATTTCTAACTCACTAATCCTATTCAATGTTCCTATACCTAATGTAATACCTACATCTCAGATTCAGTTACTCTGGTCAGTTCTTGAAATTGCCAGAAAAGTTATTACTTTGAACTGGAAAAGTAAACAAGATTTGATGTTTAAAGAATTTATTAATTTAGCAAAAGTTGTTTGTAAAAAAGAACTGCAAACCATTTGTTATAGAACTCATAACATTACTCATAAAAAATAGCATGGCAAAAACTGGAAAAACTTTTGAACAAATACTGATAACTTCTCATGGATAAAATGATTGTTTATCATGGATGAATGTAATATTGTAAAGAGTTTTGTTATTGTTTTATTGTATTTGTTATATGTACATTTGCATATGATTATAATGAAAACAAAATAAAAATGTTTTTGAAAAAAAGAACATGTAGCACTATCTACTATGAAAATATGAACAGAAATATGAAAATATGAATAATATGTGACAAATAGTGATTAATTTCTCTATTGAAGTACATCCTAGATTACCAAGTTTGGTGTTATTTTGTTAATAATTCCTTGCACTTTCCAATACTTTCTATTATTAGATGGTAAGTTGTTTAGTTGAAGCCAGACCCAAAAAAAGGTCTGGATGTCACAAGGAGCTATGCGTGTTTCTTGAGGTCAGTAAGGTGACTGAAACATGCATGTCCACAGCTAGTAGTGTTTGGCTTTATTGGCCTGAAAGTTTCCACGAAAACTTAAAATTAAAAAGTCGTAGGCATTCAGAAGTCATGTAGCTGAAACACTTGATGTCCATTAAGGGGTTATTTGTGACAATTATGAGAAGTCACAGCTCTCCCCCACACAAGTCCTGGAGTTCAGAGGTGCTCATGTGGATACTATTTCCCAGATAGCAAGGCTACCACACACACCAGACTGTGTACACAGTACAAAATCAAGCCCTACAACTACTATCTTATCAAACTTCTCCAACTAAGCTGACTTTGCAGTTAATAAGTAATTTGTGATTAGTGCTTAGAAATTCAAAGAAGTAGTGGTGAGGGAATGAATTAGCTAGGGAAAAAAATTGCAGTTAAGAGGTGCGGTTTAAAGCAGGTTCAGAGATAATTTTATATATACGGTTAACATAAGGTTTGTAGTAAAAGTGCCGAGAAAGGGGTTAGCAGTGTCACAAAATTATGTGTATGGCTGAGAGTATGTAGTAAATCCAGGGCCAGCGTGTTAGTATTTTGTAAACCCCAACAGATGTCAAGTTATGGACCCCCTGGGCACTTCCATTTTAAATATCACCCTGTCACTGCCACTCTTCCTAAACAACCTTTTAGTTCATGCTACAAACTTTTAGGAGTAGTGTGCACAGACTTATCTGTAGCTACAACATTCTTACATTACAACATGCTTGTGTGCTGCACTATGTTGACCCATCTCACAAAGGGACATTTATAATTACTGGCATTTAGTTGCAATAATGATACATTGTAGCAACTGTAGGTACAGGTGTCGACTTAGGTGACATGCTGTCTTGGCCTACTGTTTCAGTCCCACCAAAGACACACACACACACACACACACACACACACACACACACACACACACTTCAGTCCTCCCTTGTTTTCCCTCCATCTTGGGCTTCCTATACCATGCACATTACTTTTTTCTACCTTTTCTCACATTTTGCCTGAATTTTCAGCTTTTTCAAGAAGCCATAACTTCCTACATGCTCTGAAGTGCATTTTTTAAGTTTTTTTTCTTTTTACAGAACTTTTTCGTCCAATGATGGCTTGAGCATAAATTATGATTGAGGAAAGAAATTGTGCTGCTCATGAGTTTTAGTTTTACTTGCATCATTTCAACACACCTTTCCGGACCAAGGCAGCACAGTAATAACTACTTAGGAAATAACTCAAATAAGACAGGGCCCAAGAAGCCATAGGGTTACTGATGTTCTGGGGTGTACTTTAGAGCATTTCTCAGCCTTTTAATCCAATTGTGACCTTAAAAAAAAACTGAGTAAGAAAAGAATTTCAGTCTTATCTTTTTTTCTTTCAAGGAAAACATACAATGTACCCAAGGCTTAATGTTCAAATATGACAAAGTAGTAGCTAACAATACACTAACAATCCAGTTGTCTAGATAAACAGGTCCTATCTCAGAACTGCCTGCCTCCCTAACTCCCCCCCCCAAAAAAAAAAAATACTGCCCCTGCATCATTCTGGTGTTAGACTGGGAAGAATGCATTGGCTCAGACTGCCACAGTCATGTATCTCAAGTGACTGCTGACATACATATACATAGCATGCCTCCTTACCTCTAACACCAAAAGGCAGCCACCTGTAAAACTGCCTGAAGTGTGATTGTGAGGAAAGTGAAAAAATAATGAATATAGTAATATATTCTACTTTGTTTGCTCCTAGAAAGTACATTGCCCCTACACAAGCTATAATAACCTTCTTTGTACACCTCTGACATCTGTGAGAAAAGTAAAAGAAAACAATGACCACACTGTCCTGAACACCAATCCAAGCTATAATGACCTCATGTGCATACCTCTAAGACTTCACTGTGATGAAAAATAATGAAGTAATAAGCACCCCCCCCCCACTCACACACACACACATACACCAACACATAACCTACAGCAGCTTTCTCTACACAGTCATATCCAAGCAGGGCTGGTTTTAGAATGGGTGCAGCTGAGAGTAGAGGCCATTATCAGCTTTATAATAACATGATCATATCACAGTCTGTTCAGGTTAAACAATGTAATCAGAAAATAAATGCATTTTCTCCTTATTCTTCCCCAAACAGCAACAGCTTTTATGGAGCCCCCACAAAGACAAGGAAGATTAATGGACCCCCCCCGGATCCATTTAGTAGGGCCCCCCAGACTCTTAAAGATCTTAGTGTCTGAATGTTCTGTGATATATGTTATGCCTTACATTTGAAACATAATTACTTGTTAGCTACATGTTTTACTGATACCCAGAAGAATAGTGTATGTGTCCTGGCATTACTGGGTGTGTGCACAGATAAAAATCACTGATACTTTTTACACACGCACGCGCTTACACACGCACACACACATGGAAGCACAAGCTATAAAAATACTAGTTTTGTACTTCTTTTAGCAAATAGTAATACATTTTGCAACACTGGTACTGGCACATCAGATCAGTGACTGCTTCTTAGCTGCCATCAAACAGCAACAGGGGTAAGCTACTTTTATTTACCTCAATAAGGAGTTATGCAAACCTATCACTGTCCCTGATTTCACAGATCTTCCCTAATTTTCCTTATAATTTTGCTCTGACCTTTGTAAAAATTTTGATTTGCTTCAGGATTACAGTCAGTAAATAAATCCAGACATCAGAGTTTTATACTTATTGTCAAAAAATGCATGTTGATACAAAAGGTATTATTCTATTAACATTTTAATTTGAATTAGAATATTTTAATATTTAAAACATGTTCCTGATTTTATTCTGCTATCATTAGTTTGTTTGTTTGTTTCTTTCGGCTTTTCCCGGTTAGGGGTCACCACAGCGGAACTCTGGTCCACTAATGATTGGCAGTAGATTTTTACCTACTGGCTTGCTGGGCCTAATGCACAACCTTCAACGAAGGAAAGCCCATTCACGCATGTCGCCACACAGAAGACACTCTAACTGAGAATCGAACGGGCAACGTCTAACTGTGAGGCGACTATTAGTATTGCACTGAATTCTTCAGCGAAGAAGGTGGTGTTCCGTCAGCATTTATAAAACTCTGTGAAAGAGAAATCCATCCCTGAAGATCAGAAGCATCAGCTGTTGTTAAAATCCAAGGAATGCACTGAGATCAGTCACTCTGGGCTGCTGATCTCTCTCTAGTGCTTACTTTGCTTATGTTCACTATCAGCTTTATTCTAACAGGATCATATCACAGCCCTGTTCAGGTGAAACAGCATAATCAGGAAATTAATACATTTTTTTTTCTCATTTTTCCTCAACCAGTAGCAGCTTTTGTGGAGCCCACACACAGTCAAGGATAATTAAGGGGGGCTTCCTTGTAGCCATGGGTATTGTAGGTACCTAAAGCAGGATAGCTGTTAATTTTAGGGGAGTGAATGTCCACTAGCAAGGTTTTACTAAGTCAGGGACACTATGTCAGTAGTAAAATATTTAATAGAATTGTGAAAGCTGTTGCTTGATAAAACACTGTTCCTATAACCAAAGTTTTCTTTGAATTTTAAATGTGATATAAATAAGAGTTATTACTCACCTGGTTTATTAAATATACAAGATTGCTGTACTAGCATGTTGTTTCTTCTGACGTTGACATTGGTCAGAATTTAACTAGTACTTCTAATGATGTAAACAGATCTGATGCTCAGACCACTGATAACATCACTGTGCACGCTGAAGTTAGCTACCCCACCTGTCCAACAGACACTACAGGTTCTGTGTTGCCTGCATCTACACAAGGCCTTTTTTTAGTCAACCAATTGGGCAATTTAAAGACCCTGAAATGGTCCAACAGTCAACAAGGAAAAGGGAGGGACAAGGGGAAGAATCGCAGAAAGGATACTTCTTGCACTGACATTTTAAATCTCAGCAGTATTACATTAGACAACAGTGCCTTGTCGTTGTTGCAGAAAGGGTTTTCATTTGTTCCTGCTCATTCTATTGATATTACCAAAGTGCTAATAGAATTTAAGCTTTTTTAAAGAAAGCTTAATTTACAGGATATTATGAATAATGTATTGACATCTAGATCTCTGAATGAAAAAATTAAAAAAATGTAGTGCTTACAATCCACCATTGATTGGCACTCTTCAAGCTTTTCAGAGTATTTGTGAACACGATTTGAGAATCAAGCTGAATCGAAATTTACAATATGACAATCTTTCAACTGATGAGAGAGCTGCTTTAAATTGTTTGATGAAAAATAAGGATGTCAGAGTCATGAAAGCTTTGAAGAGTGGCATGCTGGTGACCATGACTACCTCTGATTACACTGCTGCCATAAACAATCTACTGAATGATGAGTCATTTCCTGTGATTTCACACTTAGCAGCTTTTCTGCAGTAGACAACACATTATATGATTTATTTTGTCAAGGTGTGTTGGACTATCAGACTTATGGCCTTTTGCATGTGGAATTTCTGAAAATGGCTTTTCGGAATTCCTAAGGTTCACAAAAACCAAACATCTCCATATTTTAGACCAATTGTGTCTGCTGCATCTTCGAAGACTGAGCCTATTTCTATCTGGCTGGATAACACTTTGAACCCTGTGGTGCAAGCTTCTCAGCTTTATCACCATAATTCATGGCATTTGTTAGAGTTAATAGGGAATTTAAGAGTTCCTCAGATTCCCTTTTATTTTGCTTCACTTGATGTAGCTTCTTTGCACACTTCCATCAATCAGGAGATTGGTATTGATAATATGATTATGTGAGTGAATATTTGGAGAACTTTACCGCTTCCACTAGCCATGAAGTTAATACCATCTGTGCCCTTATGGAATTAATTCTGGACAACATTGTTTTTTTTCTAGTTTTGATTGGAGCTTATTCAAGCAAACCTTTGGTGTTGCCATGGGGGCTTGGGTGGCCCCTGGTTTTGCTAATTTTTTCGTAGCAATGTGGGAACAAACATTTGTTGTTCAGCACCCTAATTCAGACAAGATCTTGTTCTATAGCTGTTACATGGATGACCTTTTTATTTTGTGTGTGTGTGGGGGGGGGCTATGAAGAGTTTACCTCCATTGTAAATGATTTGAATGAAAGTACTAACTTTCTGAAGCTTAACATTGGTGGCTTTGATAGCAGTATTACATTTTTGGATATTCATTTAACTTTTGATTATGCGTGGTATTTGTTAGCCAAATTTTTAGGAAGGCTACATTTATCAATCAGTATTTGCACAGAGATAGCTTGCATCCTATGCATATAAAACATGGTGTTGTCAAAGGGCAACTCATAAGTTTGAGCAGGCTCACCTCTGAACAGAGTGTTTTTCTGAGTGAATTATCCAAGTTGCTCATTTTTTTTTTTTTTATTGACAAATGTTATGGTGTCCATTGGCTCAAAAAATAGAGGAAGAGGTCCTTTTACTAAGGAATGTAAAAGCTCCTCTGGAAGTGAATGTTGGAAACTTTTCCTTTGCCGATTTGTAACAACATGTGGGTTATTAAGGACTGCATTGTTGACAACTGGAAGGTGCATATTGGCAGTGTAAATTTGGCCAACATTATTGGGACTAAGCCTGTTTTCAACTTTAAGATATCCCAATACCTTAAGTCCATTTTGGAAAGAAGTGCAGCCATCTCTACAATGAAGAAAACTAGTTTAGCCTATAACACTTCCAGGTGTGGGCATTGTAAGCAATGTAGATACATTGTTAATTTATCTTCCTTAGAGTTCAAATCTTATGGCTGTTTATTTTGGGCCAAACAAAGATTTGACTATCACTCCAAATGTGTTGTGTACACTGCTAACTGTAATTCATGTTCAAATTTTATATAGGCAAAACTTTTAGAGCACTCAAAATCAGAATTTATGAGCCTTGTTTGTCAATTAAAAAGAAAGGCTTTTCAAATGCTTTGACCAAGCATGCTGTGTCATGTTCAAATTTTAAAAAGTTTACTTTTGCAGTATTGGATTCAGTTAACAGTATTGGGTTCTTTCGTAACTAAATACCACACTAACACGGCTGAGTACTGAAAAATGTTTATTCAAAATAAAATAAAACGTTAAAAGTAAGCGCTTTCACAACTACAACATTGCTTCATCATCCTTGAAATCAAATCCAAACTTAAACTATGAAAAAACTACTAAAACTATGCTTGAATGCAAAGAAACATCCAGGCAGATCAGACTCAGTGTTGATCAGAAGCCTAGCATTAACAAATGCATTAATATTAAATATTTTTTGCTGCAGCATAAGTATACCTGAATATTTAATTAACATTTAAATTAAAATTTTAATTTAAATTTTTTATTTTATGCTTATTAGTTGATAGTCTTTGTACAGTAATATTTAGTCTATGTTGTTTTAATTTGGTTTAAGTGTGATGTAAGCCATTGTAAGTTTCTATTGGTCTGACAGGATCATCTGACTTTTTGGAGAGTTATTTAAATGGTAATGATTCAGTTTAGATTTTTTCTGATGAAGCTCTAATGGAATTAAAGAAAGAAAGAGCTTAAAAATCAATCTTTTGTCTGTGGATATTCATCGCTACCAGTGGAGTTTGAGTCTTCAGTTTTTAGTTTTGAGTTGGTGGTGCAGTGTTTTTATTGGTATGACAGACATGATACAGAAAATCAAGATAAGATAGCTTGCTGTGGTCGGAGCCCCCCCCCCCCATTGAGTACCGGGTTCACTAGTGCCTAAAGCCAGCTATGAGTAAACCTATTCATGTATTGGTGAATACTGGTTGTAGGGCATAGAATTCTGAATGATGAATGGTTTGATGATATGGCAAACTGAAGATAGCAGTGGCATTTATCCTGGAAATATACATGAACAGATCCATAGTTCTCATAGGTGAAATTTTAGTTGTATTCTGAATAGATTTTGCTGATAGTGGGATGTGTTTTTATAGTTTAGCTACAGTATTCAAGTATAGAGAGAGAACCTAATGTATTAGATGATTAGTTATAGTGATTTTCCCTTGAGTGTAAAATAGGCATCTATATTAGAAGAACAAACGCTGAAAATGTCGAACACATCTTTGTCCACACGTTTTAAGCGAACAGTCTTATAAGCGAAAGCTGACAAAGTTGAAACTGACATACTCAAAATATTTTAGTTTTCCAACACCAATCCCCCACTGCCGCATTGAACATGAACTGCAAACAAAGTAAATTTCACTTGTAACGAACACCCTAAACATACACTACAGTCCTTCCAGTTTGTAAAGTAAATGAAGTAACCATACCAATTGCCAACAGTAAATCTCCAAAACTACACTTGACCAAAACGGCACTTTCCCAAAACACAAACCAGTTAACACACATACACTAATTTTTCTCTAATTTTTGCAGGGGGGCTGTGCCCCCTGCACACCACTTGTGGGGGGCTGTGTCCCCACACCCCCTGCTAATTAGATATACCAACTCCACGATTGTACTAAAATTAAGATAAACATGCACAATTCATAATGTACACATCTTTACTTCACTGCTACATTTGCATGTGTTGGCCAACTATGACATTTCGAACTTAACATTTTAGATCTTTGTTCACTTAAAACATGTCAACAAACTGGTGCTCCACATTTTAAGCATTTGTTCTTATAATATAGACCCTAAAATAGTACTGGTGAGTAGTGGTGTATTAATTTATTAAGGGCTTGGCAATTTTCTGGTTTATAAAGAAGTCTGTGTATTGTAGTAAGCTGAGAAAGAGCTACTTGATGTGGTATTTCTAACCAATTTAATTCTCTGAGGCTAGGCAGTGATGTTTTCTATTGTTATGGTTTACTGCAAATTTGGCTGTTTTATTATGACATTGCTCAAGTTTGTGCAAATGCAAATGTAAACATGACATTTCATAACTTGCCAGTGTCTTTGTTCAGGCTGCACCTCACTTTTCCAGGAGTGTTATACCAATCAATCCAGGAGTGTGTTTTTGGATACCCAAGTCATCCAGTTTATATTTACATGGATATAGTGAGTCACAATGATTAACATGCAGAGAGAGGTTTATTCTAGAGGTTTGGGAGGTGCTGCATTATGAAACTCTTCATCCAGCATGATTTATTTATCTGTTAGCAAAACTTTAGGTTTCTAGTTTTAGTATTGGTGGAGATATTGGAGCTGCAGAGAAACAGAAAGTCCAGGACAGTTGGGTCAGCAATGCTTTGCTGTTGAAATAGACTGATAATTGCAAACAGTACAGTTTGTAGTGTTGCCCACTACCTTGCATTTGTGTAACCAGGGTCTTAGTATATATAGTAAGGGGGCCTGAGAAGTAAAGTCTCTTGTGAGGACACGTGCTTTTTTTGTTTGGTCATTAATCTTTTCACATTTGTGTACACTTTGTTTTGTTGTCTTAGTTGTTTTGGTGCTTGGAATTCTATATGTGGTTAAAATGCCTGCTTTTTACATTTCAGTGATTTTGCTGGTTAGGATCCCATTTCCATAATAATTGACACAGTGTGTGTCTATGTAACAATGAATCTGTGTACTGTAAGGCTACTAATGAATGCTATTTGCTGCTGCTTGTTTGGTGCTTTTAGTATTCTTTTTGTAGATCAGAGTTTGTGTTGTATCTTTAAGAGCTATTCCTGTAAATGGGCACGTGCATATAAGTACTGATCATGTGCAAGCAAGAATGCCATTTTGAGTGAGCAGCCGGAGTGAAAGTATGTATGTGTATAGTAGTCAGTCAGTTAGTTCATTTATAATGTTCCAGTCATCCTTCCTAATCTGTTTGTGTGTAATAAACTACTTAAATGGACACCTGGCCTCATTGTCTTATTTAAATAAACAAGACGAGTGACATAGTTTCAGAATGGGATCCGAAGTGAAACTTCTGCAAGACCATGAGGCAAGTAGCCACAATGGGAGGAATATACAGAAGTGAATCATCCAAAGCTTAGACAATTCACAAACAGGTCAGAAAGACAAATCCAGGTACTAAAACTCATTTAAGTTATTTTTTACTCAGCGAATATAAAACAAAGCATTCAAAATGTTCAAAACAACTTTCTAATTAAACAAAATGTTTGAAACTATGATATACTGATAAAATACTCAAAATGCTTACAAAAGTGCTTAAAGTAACTTCTGAATCTTGTTTTTATGTCTCTGTAGTTTCTTTAAGCAAGTGTTTAGTATAACTAATTGGTTAATTGGGTGCTTCTTTACATAAAAGGGCTGGGTTGAAAAACTGAAACTGTTCTGATGAAGTCCCTTCAGTAGGGAAGAAAGCGCTCAACCGGTGTGTGGTACAGTAATGCTTTTTGGATTTTACCAGTTACTGTGAAGGTTTTTTCAGTGGTTCCAGTTGTGGTTTGGAGTTGGAGGTATTGTTATTTAACTTCTGAATCACACAAAATGTATAAAAAAAGGAAAACAACCATATTTATTTCACTATATGCTTCTTTTTAGTATTAACAAAAGCTATTGCTAAAGCTATTGCAGACATCCGAGGTGTGCAAAGTGTTTGCAAGTGTGTGTAGTATTACAATACAGTTATTTTGCAAAGAGACTGTTGTGCAGCTGTATATTTTTCAAGTACCTGGTGTGTGTGTACATTTGAACATAATTAATGCATTTGTTGGCATAGCAGAAGGATTTTGTAGACCTGCACCACTTATATTTGATAATAATGTTGCTGAAAAATAGAGAGTGGTTGAGCAAGAGTACAATATTTTCATACAAGTTGCTTTTTCTGACAAAGATGCACGTACAAAGGCATTTATTCTGCTTAATTTAGCTGGTTCAGAAGCCATTGAAAGGGATACTTCATTTGTGTATGCCCAAGCTTTGTATGCAGGGGAGGGGGAAGACAGCCATATTGTGGTACCGGCTGAAATGTGGGAAGAACCTGAGTGCTTAAAATGTAAATTTAGAGAAATATGTAACTCCCAAACGAATATTGCAATGGAAAGGCATGTATTTTACTCAAGAGATCAAAAGCCTAATGAAACTTTTGCAGCATATATAACTGACTTGAGAAACTAGGCAAAAACCTGCAGATCTGGTGATTTAAGAGATAAGTTGCTAAAAGACAGGCTTGTGTGTGGTATTAAAGATGATGCAGTGAGAAAGATTTTACTTCGAGACAATGATTTAACTTTGAATAGGGCCATAGAGATTGTCAGATATATGAGCTCACAGAAAAGCACACAATTATGCTTACAAATGAGAAAAGCATGCTTGCAGTGCCTTCCAGTGCCATTGTTGATAGTATGCAGCATGAGGTTAAAATATACAGGCCTAAGAGTGTGGTTGCTTCAGCAAAACCCAGAGCACACTCAGTCAAGTAGAGGGGTGAGTCAGGAAAACCTGTGACAGGCCTCATAGTCAACTGTCATAATTGTGGAGGTAGTCATGAGCCTAAACGAGAGAAGTGCTTAGCTTTTGGTCAGCAGTGCCACACATGTAAAAACTGGAATAATTTCAAAAGGTTCTGTAAATCAAAAGGGGAACATTCTTTTATTAAAATAGAGCATTCAAAGAGGCAGGTTGATCAACTAGAGAGCTATGACCCTACTTTTTATGTTGTTGGTATGTCAGTGCTTGATGAAACAGTCAATGCAGTAGATTTGTGGGCAAAGAATGAAGTATTTTGTACTGTTCCATTTAAAGGGATACCTGTAAAGGTTGATACTGGTTCAAAGTGCAATGTTATGTCAGCAGAAATGTTTGCCAAAATAAAAGCTGGTGAGAAGCTGGAAAAGTGTGTGAAGCTTGTTGTTTATGGTGGTGAAGAAATCCAAACTGGAGGCTCAGTAGTGCTTTCATGTTACTCAGCTGGGAACAGCTATGACTTGCAATTTTACGTAGTCAAGAGACACTTGCAGTCATTGTTAGGCCTCAAAGACAGTTTAAAAATGGTACTGCTTTCATTTAATGCAGAAGTCTACCATGTAAGCACATGTAACTATGAGAATTTCACACAGACTATTTTTTCTGACTATGCTGATCTTTCTGAAGACAAGTTAGGCAAACTCCCAACTGTGTACTCCATGAAGTTAGACCATGAGGTAAGCCCAGTTATCAGATTAGCATGGAAAGTTCTGGTAGCCATGCAAGGCAGAGTGAAAGCTGACCTAGACAGAATGGTACATTTAGGAGTAATTTGTCCAGTAGAAGAACCAACTGAATGGGTATCCTCCATGGTGGTAGCCCATAAGAAAAGCTCAGATGATATTAGAATATGTATTGATCCAAGAGATTTGAACAAAACAGTAACGACCTCATCATGCAATGTGTATAGTTGAAGAAGTTGCTGCTAGATGCAAAAAGTTCATTTTGGCAAATTTTGCTTGACTAAAAATCTTCGTTGCTAACCACTTTACGTACACCATTTGGAAAGTACACATTTTTGAGAATGCCATTTGGGATAAATTCTGCCAATGAAGTCTTACAGCATGCGATGGAGCAAATTTTTTTCTGGCTATCCATGTGCTATTATAGTGAATGATATTCTTGTAGGAGACAATGTTGAAGTCAAACATGATAGAAACCTCAGGAAAGTTCTGGAATGTTTTTGTGAAGTGAATCATAAGTTAAATCCTCAGAAATGCAAGTTCAGGTTACAAGAAGTTACTTATGTGGGTCATTTGTTTACCAGTTCAGGCTTACAACCAGATCCTTCCAAACAAACTGCAGTTCTTGAGTTGCCAGCTCCAGACAATGTCACTTCCTTACAATGTTTTTTGGCATGGTCAACTATTTGGGCAAGTTTATTCCAGATTTGAGTGACCGTTCAGTACCACTAAGAGAGCTGACATGCAAAGATGTATCTTGGTCCTAGTTGGGACAACACCAAAGACCATTCAATGTCCTGAAACAGAGAATTGCCAGTCCACCCACTTTAAGATATTATGATGTTCACAAACCTGTAACTCTTTCTTGTGATGCTTCAAAGTTTGGCCTTGGTGCAGTCATTCTTCAAGAGGGCAGACCAGTAACCGATGCATCCAGAACTCTAACGCAAACTGAGATGGAGTATGGTCAAATAGAGAAAGAGCACTTGGCGATTGTGTTTGGATGTTTGAAGTTCAATAATTATATTTATGGCCAACCAATTCAAGTTGAGACATACCACCAACCTTTGGTCACTATTTTGAAAAAGCATATGCACACAGCTCCTGCGAGATTGCAACACATGATGTTAATGTTGCAAAAGTATAATTTTCACTCGGTTTACACTAAAGTTAATCTTCTTTATCTTGCTGATACTTTATCCAGAGCGTCCAGAAAAAAACACTGAACAGCATGAAAATGAGCAAACTGATTTTGAAGTCATGAAAGTGAGAAAGTTTTTCTTCCACACATCTTGATGAGCTTAGAACTCACACAGATTCCGATCCAGTTCTCCAAAAGGTAAAACACTTTATCAGTCGAGGATGGCTGTAAAAGCACTCTTGTTTACCACTAGACATGCAGCTGATGGTATCATCATGAAAGGCCCAAAAGTGATTGCTCCATAATCCTTGCAACAACAGTGTATTAAAATCTTGCATCATGGCCACCCAGGGACTGATTCTACCAAAAGAAGGGTGAGGGGACTAGTATTTTGGCCTTTGATATCAAAAGATATTGAGAAAGAACTTTCAGCTTGTTCTGTTTGTAATAGTACTAAACCACATCAGCAAAAAGAAACACTTCAGCTAAACCAGATTCCTGAACTACTTTGGTCAACAGTAGCTAGAGATATTTTCAAATGGAATGGTCAACATTACTTGGTGTTAGTAGACTCTTATTCAGATTGGTTCGAGATTGACCTACTTCCTAATCTTATGTGCAATACTGTCATTATGAACTTTTTTCTGTCCTTGGTAATCCGCACAAAGTTGTTTCTGACAATGGTGCACAGTTTACAAGTCAGCAGCTTAAAAGATTTGCTGAAACGTGGAACTTTATTCATGTTACGAGTAGTCCTGAATATCCACAACTGAATGGCCTGGCTGAACGTGCAGTTCAAAGTGCAAAATAGCTGTTGGAAAAGTCTAAACGTAACAATACTGATATTTTTCTTAATCTGCTTAATCTCAGAAACATTCCTCATTACAATCCTCTTGGTTCACCTGCCCAGAGATTAATGTCAAGACAAACCAGAACCACACTAGCAATCAGTAAAAATTTGTTGGTTCCAAGTGCTAAAAGCAACAAAGCAGTAAAAGCTCAACTCCTAAAGAAACGTTTGTCCCAAAAGTCCTACTATGATAAAACCAGCAAGCCTCTGAATTCATTAAAAGAAGGAGAGATCGTGAGGATGCAGATAGCAAAAGGATTTAACCAAATATGACTGTGAATTATTTGTGTGAAGAACCAAGATCATACATTACTGAGTCACAAAGTATGGAATTCAGACAGAATCGGAAACATTTATTACTGGTGTCTGAGCCAGTGTTACAGCATCCTGTCTGTATTAGAGACTAATTCTCAGAGTGATTTGTCCAATGTTCCTGTTCCAGAGAACATTTCATCATCTGTTCCAGTTCCTGAAAATATCCTTGAAAATCCTCAAGAAGAACATTTCCCAGTGACTGTCCCTGTTGCTAAACCCAGTTCTAATTATTATATTACAAGGTCAGGTTGTATCTCAAGACCTAATCCTAAATACGCAGCAGCCTGGACATGATTGTTACTGTTTGTACATATTTGTATAATTTGTATGCTTATTCAGTTGTCATTTTTTTTCATTGCAGAACTGAATAATCAAAGAGGGAGGATGTAGCTCATAGTGTGTGTTGTACCTTAAAGAGCTATTTCAGTCTATGGGCAAGTACTGAGCACGTGCAGGCAAGAGTGCCATTATGAGTGAGCAGCCGGAGTGAAAGCATGTCTCTGTTAGTCAGTTAGTTCGTTTAAATTTAGAGTCCCAGTCATCCATCCTGATGTGTTTGTGTGTAATAAACTACTTAAATGAACACCCAGCCTCATCGTCTTATTTGAGTACACAAGACGAGTGACACTTTTGTTGTGGACCTTATGAAGCAGGGTACATGCAAGGGAGACAGAATGAGCATTATGCTGTCATGTAGACATTGACTTTATTGTTTTAATGAGGTCATCTAACGATCTCAATATAGTCAGAGCAAAGGAAAGCAGGGGAAGGGAATGATTACAGATTTTTATTTTGATGTCTATAAGAGATGTTTTGTTAATGTGGAATAAAGCAGGAGAATGACTACAGGAGGTCAACAATTAGATGATTTTGGAATTGTAAGTTGCAGTTCATCACCACTATCAAAGGGTAACACCAGCCGAGCTTGAAAGTTACCACATTTTGCTGCTGTATCATTTATTTCCTCTTAAATGTGTATTGCACATTAAAAAATAATTGAAATTATGACTATGACTATGGAGAACACATTTGAATTATATGATGGACTTGTCCTAAGCAGGACACTGTGGAGAGTGAAGAGGAAGGTTATAAGTGAAGAGCAAAAGGGTGGCTAACAATATTTCTGCCTGTTCCTTAAATAGGATAGTGTATGCATTATTGCAGTTCATTAACAGCTGCCATATTGGACTACTTTTTGCCTCATATCAAAACAACAAATTTATCAAAAGTCACAAGTACCAAGATCATGCAGTACTTCCAGCCATTAGGGAAAGATCTGAAGAGGCACATAGAGTTTTATGCACATCTGTAAGCTGTAACCAGTATAGGCAACAACAACCATATAAACAAATGATAGACAGTGAATCACACAGCATATATTTCTGAGGTAATTGTCTACTGGTACCTGCAGAGTTTGCATTCATGGATCAAATATCAGGTAATAAACTTAGTATGCATTTATAACAACAGATTACAATTTTAAGTCATAAATGTTATGCATCACACTGTACATTAACTCAGTGGTGGTGCAGCTTAGTTTACTAATGTTGCTGGATATTGAATACTAAATTCAGCTGATGCAAAGGTGTATACAGGATAAACGGGAATGTAGCAAATTTAAGAGATAATGTTGCACATAAAAATGGGTGTATACATTCTGTATAACTTAGATCTGTTGATTCTGTCAGACGTGTCCCAGAAGCAAGTGAAGAGAGTTAGCAACAAGCAGTTATCTGTCTACAACAACCGATGTGCAAGGACTATGATCCTGCAGAAAAGCCACAACCAGAACAGTCATCAAACAGTGTCCTTTATCTACATATACACCTAGGATTTGTCAATATGACATTGCAAGTTATTTAAGCAGCAAGGTGACAGATCAAGAAAAACTTACATTACTGACAGCTGAATATTCCAGTAGGAACTGTGAAAAGTTGCCGGCACCCATGTTTGGTAAACAGAAATGTTACTTTCAGCCATCATGGATTGCAACTTACCCTGGACTGGTATACAGTGCCTCACCTGAATAAGTGTTCTGCTTGCCTTGTTTGTTGTTTGACACTGCTACTACAAACTGAAAAAGAGGTGCACTTGCAACAACTAGATACAAGAACTGGAGAATGGCAATACTTGCTTTTGATGAACACTTTTTAATAAACAGCATGATACCAATCCTAAGGATGGTGGCACATGCCATGAAATCTATGTTTCCTGTGCTATCAGAGCAGACAATTTCAAGACAGTTATGCTACATGGACATGAAAGCATTGTGGTTGAATGCAATGAAAGACTAGTGGAAAGGAGAAGAAAGAACCTTATCATTCTGAGTTCTATCACAAAAACATAGTTTTATGTGGGAACTCAAAATCTTCCCCTTTGAGGATACAGGGACAATGCCAGATACTTGAAGGGTAAAACAGCAAAATCTGGGAACTTAAAAGCTTTTCTAGAATTCCATCTTGACAGTGGATATACATCCTGAGACAGCACTTTGATCCTGCAAATAAAAATGCTACTTACAGATTCAAGACTATCTGACATTACAAGTTTTGAATTATTTCTATGCCTTGTTATCACAGCAAAATGTCTTCATTATTTGTGAGCATTAAGTACGTCACTGCAGGGATCAGCCCTGAATATTGTAAAGGCCATGAATTATGTTAATTTTTCATGAACTACCCTGCAAGATGTTTGACAGAATATTGAAGAATATTATTCCATGTGGCACCAGGAAGCCATGACAATTGCATCAAAAATAGAAGTCCTACCAAGTAAACCCAGAACAACAGAAAGGCAGACACAGTAGTAATGTAGCAGCAGAGAATTCTGAAGAGTATTCCCACAGGGCTGTGACAATTCCTTTTGTAAACCACCTAATTTCAGAAATTAATGACAGGTTTTCCCAGATGCATCAGAGCGCTACACTTACCCTATAGCTCATCCTAAAAATAATGATGCAGGAGCAGCATAACTTTATTATTAGAACACTGGGCCTGTGCTGGGATGAGCTGCCTCAGCATGATGGCTTAAAAGCAGAACTGCACACTTGGCACATTAAGTAGAGGCATTCTAATGTGCTTCCAGCCATTACTGATTCCTTAAAAAGCTTTGACTCATGTCTGTTTCCAGCATAAGTACAGTCCTGAAGCTCTGCAGAACATTCCCCATCACAAGATGTGAACTTGAAAGAGCAGTCAGCAGACCTTGACTTATCAAAGCATCTACATGTTTAGCTATGACTGACGAGAAGCTAACTGGTTTGGCATGGACATATGCAGACAGTGACAGAATTTCAGCAGCTGAGGACACATTGCATGAATTTGGTAGGAGGCATCCAAGAAGACTTGAACTGCCTGATATTATGAATTGCAACATTTACAAGGAGAGGGCATGGACCTGGACTACATGGAATTTTGAGCTGGCTTAAAGTACAAAATAACTAGGTTCATAGCTCACAGTCTGCAGTTACTTTGATTCCACATTCTACAAATGACTGATATGCTTTGACTTTGGGTCTATACTATATAAGCAGTGACTGTGGTGTGGTTTGACTTCATGGCTACAACTTACAAACAGACTTCTGGTTTGCCAAAGCTTTGGATCCATAGGCTCAGTACAATTGCTTTGATGTGCACTGCCTTTGTGTCTACAGCTCACAGATGTGTTTAGTGGAGTGAATATGTGCAGAAATATTGAGTTCTGTTTTGCCTAACTAGGACCCTATTTTCCACTTGAATTCCATGTTTTCCTATAATTTCATGCTTTGTTTTGTTATTTCTTTACAACATCTGTTGATACTTCTGTTCATAATATCATTAATGCAAATAAGCTTCCTGTTTACTGATTTTATAAAAACAGTATTCAAACTTGATTCCTTTTCTGAACAAAAGAGAAAATGATGTGAAGTTCCATTACACCTAGAATATGTGTGACCCTTTTCCCATATTGCACTACGTTTCTTTTTTCCTTTCTTCCTTGTCAGGCTAGACTTTAAGTTATTAATTTTCCACAGTTTTTGTTCATAGCTGAATTTGTGGAATATGTTTACTGTTTTTGTGGAAATTAGTGGTCAGCTTAATATTTTTGTATCTCTCAGCATCGAGAAAAGAAGGGCTGCATTTTCCTTTAACCTAGAATGTGCAGAACTGAGTGACAAGTACAGTTGATGCTCAGCTGACAATAGCTCCCCCTTCCATATCTGTTATGGATATGCCACTTCAGTGTTCCATAGTGATGTTAAACGAGGTGGTCATAATACTGAATTGTGATGTAAGAAAGTCTGTATTTCCCATTCTGTGGAAAACTTAGGCTCTGACACTATTGCAGTAATGAAACAAAGTCTGTGTGTCACATGCTGATGTTTAGTGAGGGTCTGATTCTACTGTACTATGATGTAACAATACCTGTAGAATTCCATGTTGATATTAGTGAGGCTTTGACAATTCTGTATTATTATGTAACAAACCGTGTGTTGTGCATGCTCATGACATCTGAGACTCTGACACTACTACACTGTGATGCAACAAAGCCTGTAGTGTTCCTTGTTGATGGCATCTCGGGTTCTGACACTACTGTATTATAATGCAACAAAGTCTTTGTTTTCCACTCTGATGGTAACTAAGAGTCTGACACTAATGTGTTATGATGTAAGATGGCCAGTGTGTTCCATGCTGATGGTAACTTTGCCTCTGAATCTACTGTATTATGATATAACAAAACCTGTATGTTCCACTGTAAAGTTAAACTAGGCTCTGACACGTCTGTATTATGATCCAAGCCAAAGAGTAAAAAGGCCACAAATACAAATCATTCAGTAAAAACTGCAAGAAAAACCCTGCCAAGCTAGAGTTTTCACTGTGTGATATCCTAAACCTCCTGTAATGGAGGTCCATGGGATATATGCAAATAAACCATTAAGGACATTACATGCTCTGCTATATGGCTTCTGAATGTCCATGACATTTTTACTTTTTGAGTCCTATCATAACTAGCATCCAAACCAAAGAGTAACAAGGTCACAAACCATTCAGTAAAAAAGGCAAGAAAAAAAATAGCCAGACTAGATTTTTCACTGTGTGATAACTTAAACCTCCTGTAAAGGAGGCCCATGTGATATATGCAAATGAACCCGTAAGGACATTATGTGCTTCAGGTACGTGGCTTCTGAATGTCCATGACATTTTTACTTTTCTGAAGTATAGTCAAGCTATCCACTTATGTTGTAGCTGATAAGTCAATAAAAAGGCTGAAACATGCATGTCCACAGCTAGTGCGGTTTGGCTTTTCTGGACTGAATGTAACCATAAAGGGTAGGATTCCAAAAACTTGTTGCAGACAGTGCAGCATGCTGAAGGAGGACTTCAGCACACCAGCTACAGATGCGATTTCAGAAAGTATGACCACTTAACTTTTCAGAGTAGGATAATTATGGGTTCCATGCACACCCGCCAGATTCTAAAACATTGTGAGCACCAAACACAACATAGATGCATAAACTATAATGTTGACTCTGTTTTTGAAATCCACATGAATGCTATACTGCAATGCAAGGAATGGAAGCTATTCCTATGGAATCTGTATCACTACTGAAAAAAATACTACCTGCAGTGAATGAACTGCAACAGGCTGTGGTACTGCAAGCTAAGGTGATAGATCTGGCTGAGCATCCTAGAAGGCAGCGAGCTAGACAGAGATCCATGCTTCAACTAAGCCAACTTTCAGATTAAGAGATCATTGAAAGGCACCACCTAGACAGACAGCTGGTGCAGGCTGTGTGTGACATGTGTGACCCACACATGTCTGTGTGGACATTGAGAGGCAGCCCCATCCCTCTTGAAAAAAAACATGAGGGACAATTGCTGGGTAAGTACAGGAACACAGCTAAGATCTAAGCTAAAGACATCCCAGTCCACATTATTTATGATGACAAGATATGTATTTACATGACCTCACAACAGGTGACCGCTGCTATCCACTCAAGCCATGGTTAATAATCCTGTACAGAGAACCATCAAACTCTGCAGAGAAGGCCTACAGCAGAGCACATGTGGCAATATGAAATATCATAGAGAGTGTCTTTGTTGTACTGGAAGCCAGGTTCAGATGTCTGGACACAGCCAGAGGTGCACTGCAATACCCATCTGAAAAGGCAGCACCGATGATTACTGCTTGTGCCATGCTACACAATATCCTTAAAACAACACATGGCAGTCTTCCAGCTACAGGTATGGGGGAACTACCCCAAGAACCACAGATGTCTGAAGATGCCATTCCAAGTTATCAGAGGAGGAGCAGGAGGACACATGGGGAGAAGAAACAGGCATGGTCAATGGAGAGTGTGACCACAAGTCCAGGCTCAGACAACACAGCAACATCTGACACACACCTTTGAGTCAGGCAAGCCACAATTACAGAAGTATGCAAATTAAACATTGATGTTCAGGAGTTGCCCCACCACAGCAGCATAGA
Organism: Protopterus annectens; assembly: GCF_019279795.1. Classification (NCBI taxonomy): domain Eukaryota; kingdom Metazoa; phylum Chordata; order Ceratodontiformes; family Protopteridae; genus Protopterus; species Protopterus annectens. The sequence goes on from NC_056725.1 coordinate 63,292,682, forward strand.
TTGCATCTAATGGCAATTACCCAGTAGATGTACACATTGAGCATCAGACATAACAACATAAGTCTAACATATAACAGTATGAACATATACAAAATCTATCACAACATGGACAATCAACTCAGGCCACAAATGACATGGGTATGCATACAGACTCAAAGTGGTGTATGTGTGTATGGCAGACAACAATAGACATAACTCTGTGAAACCCATTCCTACCTGTCCACTATCAAAAGATGCAAACAGGAAACCAACTCGAGACATACTGCAGAGCTGCTGTCAATATCATAAGCAACACATATCAGTGTAAAGTATGGATAAAGTTTAATGTACTAAACAGAGTCACCTATGGTTAGTAAAAATGTCAGACTCCCGTCCCGTTAAACTTTACAACAACCACAGACAGATGACATTGTCGATGGCTTGCAAAGCAATTATCAATATCATGGGGTGAGGCTGACACTACAGGATGTAGTGAATCAACTGTCAGTGTTACTCTTAATGCAATCTAGGGCACCCAGACTGATGGCTCACACTGTGGTCTTGGCTGCTTCTACCACTTACAGAAACACTTGTCCCAGGTTGCTCCACAGAGGATACTGATGGGATGGCACTAGTATTTAGAAACACACTATGGGAAGGAGCAAGACTGTGAGTTGACTCTCTCGTCATGATTGCCGGGCCCAAACTGGATTAGATAGCAGCAGAAGTGTGTGCACGTTGCAGCATAGACATTGACGCCCAATGGGCAAGGTTCGGTCTGCTAAGAGGTAGCCTTCTTTTCCCATGTGGTGCTCAGCAGCTCAGGGCATGCAGAACCCTGCTTATACTACACCACTGCTGTAGTACTGCTGTATCCAGGGCTGCAATGGACTGTGCCACAGATAACATAGTTTCATTCTGTGCAGACAGTGCTACCCTGACCTCACTGAGTCTGTGCTCCTGTCCTTCATGCAGCACATACACAGCTGAGTGCAAAAATCCATGGCATGGGCAAGTGTATGAATGTCAGAGCCATGACATTGCAGGAACATTCATTTGCTGGTAGAAGTAGGCAGACACCCTCTGACATTTGCCCATGCACATCAGCTACATGCCCATACCTACTGTGCTTGGCAGTATCACTGTACTGTGGAGAAGTATTAACATCAACAGCAGACACAACAGGCCTTATCCTGCACACAGTACCATAGTTCAGACCCTAATGGTTTAAAACCAACAATTTTGGAAAGCGTGCTAGTTAATTTTTATTCAGAAAACGTGTGTAAGAAAAAGTTATTGTAAAAGGAAGCTATTTTTATTCTCAAGTTTGGCACTTTATTTCCCTCAGGTCTTAATACAGATTGTAATTAGAGGTTATTCACTTGATTATGTGTGCATTTTTTTGGTTAATTGTTTTATTGCTTTATTGGTGGATGTATTTAAAGTGTGTTTGGAAATAAGTTTTTCAGTACTCCTTGAAGGCTGTGTTTTAGCTGAGGCACTAGAGATAATAATGTTTTTTATTTTTTTTTTGTGGTTCCCGCCTGTTGTTTTTGGATATTTCTTATTACTGCTATGGTTTTGTGCTCATCCTGTCCACTGTCTGATGTCCCTGCATTGTCAGAATGTCTGAACAAGTTTTCTACCACATCTGAGGCTACAACCTCATTCACATCACTGTAACCATCTGCAGCAGACTATATCACTAAGTCTGTGTCCTGTATTTCAAGGACCCTGCTACCACAGTGTAGATCAGTGCGTGTGTATGTACCTTTAAGAAGCTATCCAAGGGCTTGCACAACTGTATAAATACTGAGCACATGCGAGCCTGACTGCTATTTTATAGTAAGCTGTTGAGATGTAAGCATGTATGTATGTAAGGTCTGTTAATTAGTTTGTTTACATTTTATGATGCTGCTATCCATCCCAATGTGTTTCTCTGTAATAAAGCATCTAAATGAACTACCCCACCTGCTTCATCTTCTGTGTATAGAGGAGTGAGCAACATGGTGTCAGAAGAAGCATGGTTAAAATGACTAATGGCCAGAAAGAACTCCAGTTTCTCCAAGTTGAATTCAGGAGGTATCTAGCTACTGTTGGAGGAATATACAGGAGTGGACCACCCCTGCTGCATGCATAATTCACAGAACAGGTCAAAAACAAATTTCCGATGTTAAAACTTGCTCAAATATGTTCTCATTCACAAAATATAAAATGAAGTATACAGAATGCTCTAAATGATACCAAAATTAATCAAAATGTCCACTATTGATATAATTATTCAAATTACTATGGAAAATGTTTGAAATAAACTCCAAATTGCATAAAACGAATAAAATAAAAGGAAATGACCACATTTTCATACAGTATGTATTTTTCATATTAAATAAGGCTATCCGAGTTATAAGAAGTATATGAAGTGTTTGCATGCTTGTGTAGTAAACCAAAAAAGGAACACCAGCACGAACAAACTTCCAAAGACCACACTAGGACCAAATAAACTTAGCGCTTTCATTCACTTTAATAACGTGAACTTCATCATGTTTGTGTAGTATTACAGTACAGTTATTTCACAAAATGCAACCATTTCAGAGCATGTTTCACAAAGTACAGTGTTTTAAAGAGTTTGTTGTGCATTTCAAAGTTACTGCAAATTACTGAAAGTTTGTTCATATATAATTACAAGGGCCATATTTTCAGTGCCTTTGCACATACTTTGTTGGCATGGCAGACGCATTTCGAAAACCAGGTCCATTAATGTTTGATGCTAATATTGCAGAGAACTGGAGAGCGTTTGAGCAATAGTATGACATTTTCATACAGGCTGCATTTTCTGATAAAGATGACCATACAAAGGCATTTATTCTGCTTAATTTAGCTGGGTCAGAAGCCATAGAAAGGGAATATTCATTTGTGTATGCACCAGCTATCTTTGCAGGAGATGGGGAAACCATCATATTGTTGTGCAGCTGAATCAAGGGAGGACCCTGAGTGCTTAAAACGTAAACTTAGAGACATGTGTAATCCCAAGACAAACATTATAATGGAAAGGCACTTATTTTACACAAGAGATCAAAAGCCTCATGAAACTTTTGCAGTATATATTCTATAACATATCATATAACGTCCCAGTCTAGCATCCAATACTGTCATTACCAGGATGAAATCTAATTTTGCAGTTCATGGATCTCCGCATAAAGTTATTTCTGACAATGGCAAACAGTTTACAAGCCACCAGTTCAAAAGATTTTCCAAAGCGTGGGACTTTACTCATGTTACGAGTAGCCCAGAGTATCCTCAGTCAAATGGTTTGGCAAAACATAAAGTTCAGAGTGCAAAACAGTTACTAGAGAAGTCAAAATGAGATAACAGTGATGTTTTCCAGAATATTTTAAATCTTAGAAATATTCCAACTGATAAAGATCTTGGCTCACCTGCCCAGAGACTTCTGTCGAGACAAACCAGGACCATGTTACCAGTCAGTTATTGGCTCCATGTGTCAAGAACATGGGTCAGTGAAAGCCAATCTGTTGAAGAAGTGTTTAATCCAGAAGTCCTATTACTATAAGACCAGCAAACCACTCAGTCCATTGCAAGAGGGAGAAGTGGTAAGGATGCAAACGTCCAGAGGTTGTGATCGGATTGGAGTCATGAAAAGCATTTGCCCAGAGCTCAGATCGTACATTGTGGAATCACAAGGAGCAGAATTTAGGCAGAATCGGAAACATTTGCTACCGGTATCCGAGCCTATACCACAGCATATAGTCTGTGAGAAAGAGTCTTTATCTCAAAGTGAGTTGTCCAGTGTTCCAGTACCAGAAGATGTTCCAGAGATTATTCCAGTTCCTGTGATGAATCCTGAAGTTCCATGATTCGAGTTGTTCACCAAAGACTGTCCCTGTTGCTAAACCCAGTCCTGATTGTTATGTAACTAGATCCGGTCATATCTCCAGACCATGTTACAGATATACGATGACTTGGATATACCCGTTGTGTTTATTTTCTAATGTCTATATTAATGCATGTCTAACTGCAATGTCTTTTATTAAGGACAATCTTTTTTTTTTAAGAGGGAGGAAGTAGATCAGTGTTTGTGTATGTACCTTTAAGAAGCTGTCCAAGGACTTGCACAAGTGTATAAATACTGAGCAAGTACGAGCCTGACTACCATTTGTAGTAAGCTGTTGAGATGTAAGGATGTATGTATGTAAGGTGTGTCTATTAAATAGTTCATTTATATTTTATGATGCTGCTATCCATCCTGTGTTTCTGTGTAATAAAGCATCTAAATGAACTAGCCCACCTGCTTCATCTTCTGTGTATAGAGGGATGAGTGACAAATAGTGAGACACATCAGATCCCACACTGGGATCATTGGATGGGCTAGTGGAGGATGAAGACAGTGGACATGCTAAAAGAAGAAACAGATGACACAGATCAGAAAAATGTGCTTATATCACATGCTGGATATCATTAATGACGCATGCCACATATATATCACTACAATGTTACAGATAATAATGACTTACTAGGATGTCTTGCCCAGGTATGGCCCATGGAACCTGTGTAACATAGAGTTGACAATTATGCAACATATGCAACATACATGACATATGTGAGAATATAAGCATAACACCCACCTGAAATGTCCTTGTGGGAAGCTGTCACCAGATGCAAGGGATGAAGTGCAACTGTAGCAGGGAAACCAAGGCATAAACACAGCATTATTAACTATATACTTGCCAGCATATACCATTCCAAATGATGTAAAACATAAATAGGTAATACATACACATACCAGTCAGTCGAGGCTGAGGTGATGACAATGGCTGTCCTATGTAGGGTAGAAGGACACAGTAATAATGGAGGACAACAACAGGAGTAACAGCAATGACATGTATGAAACAGAGGTAATAGTGTACCAGTTACACCTCCCAATGTGGTGAGTTTGTCTGTTGTAATACTGACAAAGCAAACACAGCCATGTATGCAGGCAATGGCATAAGTTCTTGATGACATATACAACATAATGACAGGATATGGTGATACTCTCGTAATGTATGGCGCACCTGTTGGCCAGATATCCCTGTGTAGAAAAACAGTGACAATAATTTCATACAACACAATTATACTACACAGTGCTGCAGCCTATGCACATGATGAGGAATCATACCTGGTCTGTCAGTAGGTGCATCTGTATGGATCGTGTCCCAAGAAGATGGACCTATAGTTTACAATATGAGGGAAATATCAATATGACAGTATACACCACTGGCATGGCAAGAGGCTGAGACAGTAACAAGTAATGGTCACAGTAACAGTATTTGGACACACTCATATGTCATGTCCTGCTGTTGTGCAGAAGTGGATGGCCCTGTGCAAATGTATGCAGAAAACATTAAACATGTTGGTTGAACTGTTATGTATGTTCTGAAGTTATATGGCAACATGTCATTACACTTACACTAGTCATCATCACCTTGTATGGACCCCTGTACACAATGCTATTCTGCAACTACAACATACATGAATAGGCATGCAACAGCAATATGTACTGTGTTACTCTATATGCATCAATGTTATGCAAAGTAGCACATACACATGCAGCCTGGAGCATCTGCTTCTATCATACCCTGATTATACGGTGCTCCCCACTCACTCTATGCACTGATGTGAGAAACTGTGTAATCTCATCAAGGGTTGTTAATAGTGGGCCACCACTGCTGGCATCCCTTGACCTATCATAATGGCATACCATGTTGGCTGCATGAAGGATCATGTCAGACAACTGTCAGTGACAGGCCTCCATAAATATGTTGTGACCTCATCCAGCATTAATCATGTTGGTGAGGTCAGTCTACACTTCAATTTTCCTTACTGTATTTCCTACCAATCCAAGGAGTCATTGTCCACGTTGGTGCAGAACATCTATTATAATTTTGTTTTCCTGTGGGGGAAAATTTGTCACCCCCTAGGTCTATTTGCCATCTGGAAAACAGTTATATGCACATGTTTAGATCATTGTGGGGGCCCAGGGACGTCGGGAGGCATACACACTGTACTGATTTCAGTACAATTTTTTTAGAAGGGGGGGTAGCTTTTTTGAAAAAAAAAAAAAACATACGTACATTTAAGGAGGAGTTGGCTCCTTTAAGGAGGATACCAGCCAGTCGGAAGTGAGCTCACATCATGTCCGGCTGGCTGCGAGCGGGAAACAAGCAAATGGATGGATTATTATCACTGACTTGGAACTGGCAACAGCATTCAGAAGTATGCAAGCGCAATGAACAGAATGGCAACAACATTCAGAAGTATGCACAACGAACAGAGGATTATCATTGAGGCAAGCGCAACGAACAGAGGATTATCGCAATCAATTGAAGTAAGTGTGTGCAAGTTGGAAGGCAAGAGCGTTCACAAATGAAGTGTGCAAATGGATTGAAGTATAGAATTATCGCAATCAATTGAAGTAAGTGTGTGCTCACACATTTCACAGCCCATCTGAAACAGCTTGGAGAGTTTTAACACAAATTAGTATTGTGGCTGTTAACTCATAAAAATGATCCAGTAAGCGAAAACATACATTTTTGTCATTTTATGGAGAACACGCTAATGAAACAAATCATGCCCTAAAGTCGATATATGTGAGGTAGTAGGGACGGGTTCATGAAGTGCAGTTCCGGTGTGTCTAAAGAAATGGTAATTAAACAAATTAGTTGTTTGTATTGCTATGGCCATTAACAAGACATCAATTTCAACAGTTAGTAGTTTGCTATTGCTGTGCAGAGAGCTCACCTCAGAATCATACGATATCCTCTTCATCTCTGTTCCACTTGGCTTTAAGGATGCTGATTTGTAGTTGTAGACACCATCTTTCAATACTCGCATCAGCACCACAGCTTCTTAACCAGTGCCAGAACTACACTGTAATGAAGTAATAAAATAATAAACACTTATACTAAATAAATATACCTACATACGGAAAAAAAAACAGTGTAACCGTTTAACATTTATCTTAACCATATTTATTGCTGCCATTTTCAGGCACTGTGGCGACTATTAAAGGTCCTCCATTCCCCCAACAAACGAAAACTGATGGCGTTTCAAAGGTGCGGGATGGTCTCACCAAGGTGGACTTGGTGGCCTCGTATCATTGGTGCCGCTCTAGCAGGGGCACTTTTTCAGTGTTTATTTGGTGTAGGTAGACCAGGATGGGGGGCACCAGGTGGTGTGGTGGGGGGCGCCCTGAAGCCCTTTTGCCTAGGGCACCAGTTGACCTAAGGCCACTCCTGAGGTACGTTATTTATTGTAGCTTCTTAGACATGCATCACTCCATACACTGTCAAGATGACTTCCTGCTGTAACTAGTGAGACAAAAGTGCATGGTTTTGTGAGCTGCTAAAAGACTCAATCATATCAAAATTCGGAATTAAAAAAACGTGGTAGACTACGGTCTGTGAATGTTGATAATCACTACAGATACAGTTTTCTTGCTCCTAAAAAAATGTTAATTCAGTTCCTCTTTTTTATCAACTCTCTAAGCTAATATCAGTGTTTGAAATGTTCCCTAATTAATTTGAGGCATTTTTCCTAATTAATGTTTGCTTTTTTCCTTAATTCTGGAGGTAAAAGGTTGAGAGCTACATCTGCTCTGTTGCTATGTTACTTAATCTTTTTGTAACCCCCCCCAAAAAAAAAAAGTTGTCTGGTTCTGCTGCTAATTTAGTCTAGTTGTACCTCTCAACTATCCCAGACTTTGACTCACATTTTAGCTCTGTTCCTCTTAATCCCTCCTAAAACTGGTGACTTTTGGAGAAGAGGATGTGAATTACACTTAGTAATAACAATAATTAGTCACACACTTATTTTTGCTTCAGAAATTTTATATTAACTCGCATTTTCTTATTCTGTCAAAGTGTCCCTGATTCTGATGAGATTTGTACCTGATTGAACGCTATGTGTGCTTGTGCCTGATTGAGCGCTATGTATGTTTGTGTATGTAGTGAATAGTGACATAATGGATAAATGTTGTGCTCCTACATACATTCATGAATAATCTTAATAACTGAAAGTAATCTAAAAAGTGTCGTTAAAGCTGTTGAAACTACTACATTTACATAATTGTGAATTTTTAGAAGACTTTTTAATTATTTTACTTGTGAGGGACCTGTGATGATGCCACTGTGCACTCGATACACTGAACATTGTTGTTAGAGATTTGTGAATTGTTCTGAGAAGTATTTACATTATATACAATGCTAGATACCCAAAGGCTCTTGTCCTCCCCTTCTCTGCTCAACAAAGTTGCAGGACTTTTTAGATGATCTGTGGTGCATTGTAGAAATCAGTTTGATTGAATGTGACACAGTTTTACCAAGTGTTCTATGTCACCTGGCTTTCTTTGTAGTTTTACCAAGTGTTCTGTGTCCCCTGGCTTTCTTTGTAGTACTGTAGTATAATGCTAAGTCTAGTTTCATTGTGAGACTGTATTGCTTTGTTTAGCAGATATTTATTGGTGTTCGTGCTGTAAAATGCAAAATAAAACTTTTCTGGCAAATCATTTAGGAATGAAGTCACTAAATAATGACCGACGTTAAGTTTGAGATGCCATAATCTTCAGAAAAATGCATGCTAAAGCAAGACCTAATATTTTATCAACTGTCTTAAGTTTATACAAGGTCAATTTTTAGTACTGTTTGTATGTTCCCCCAATATATTTGGCCTTGTCCAGATTTCCTGCATTAAGAAGTTGAGAGGTTTGTGCAAATAAATCGCTTTATAGAATTAGGAATATCCAAACTTCTCAACTGTCCCCAGTTTTGGCTCAAAATGTTGCTCTCCCCCTAATAATCTCCGCAAAATAGCAATTTTGGAAGAAAACGTGGAAGGTTTACTTTTATAAATAACGGTAATGATCAGAGTTATACATTACTTTTATTTCAGAAATGCATGTAGACTCTCTAATTTTGTTAGCTGCTCTAAGTTAACTGTGCTCATATTAAAACGGTGTCCCTTCTTTGACTGGTTCCCAGCTGTATTGTCTGGCAATTTTATGTTTTTGCATCACATTTTTGGTCCGTTTTTCATAAAATTGCAGTTTTCTGGCAAATTAGTGGCAAATTGTTAAAGACTGAAGTTAGAAAATAATGGCAGACATTTTAGTTTCAGATTTCATACCTTTCAGAAAATTCATATTCATGCAAGACCTACTACTATTCTATTATCTTTTCTAAGTTTATAAGAGCAATATTTTAAAAAATGTCCTTATTTTTGGGCCTTTGCCTCAGTTTTATTTATGAGTTTGTTGCTGTAAGAGGTTGAGAGGTTTGTGTGTGTGTGTGTGTGTGTGTGTGTGTGTGTGTGTGTGTGTGTGTGTTAGGTAGGTAGCATACCTCTCAACTGTCCAAATTTTGCAGAATGTCCAGATTTTTGCCCCATATTTTTTGTCTGTTCCTCATAAATTTTGTGATTTTCTAGAAAATCATTGAAGGCTGAAGTTGCTAAATAATGACAGACATTTGAGTTTCAGACTTCATGTCCTTTAGAAAAATTCATACTAGCACAAATCCTGCTATTCTAGCAACTTTCTCATACTAGCACAAATCCTGCTCTAGCAACTTTCTAAGTTCACGAGAGCATTATTTAATATCTGTCCCTGTTTATTTTAGGCTTTGTCCATATTTCTTGCACTAAGAGGTAGGTAGGGGTGTGTGTGTGAATGAAACACCCTAGTTGGGGTAGCAGGTGGTAATTTACTCAAGCTCAAAACCTGTACCTCAGTTACAGAAAACAAAAGCATGAATCCTCTACCCCAACTACCATGCCGCATTTTTCAAAGAACTGACTTTCAGGTTCATTTTCAATTCAAGGAACCGAGTTTGAGTGAATCTATATTATATTACTGAAGAGGCATTACAGTGAATGCCTCTTCATTGACACTAAAAGAGCGAACCGTGAATTATGAGAATGGCCGTAGCTTGGCTGGGGAGGGGGGTAGCAGTTTGAGAGCTGTGAGTACAAATTTGAAAATCCTAGCTACACCCCTGTGGGGGCCCACATATGGAGATGATTATGTTGACAGCTTATGCCAATTCACCTTGTCTGCAGTCCTGTTCAATGCCAAAATCTAGGAAATAGTCCCTGTCCCATATAGTACTATGACATATAAAACCATATGTGATATGAAAACAATGCAATACATAAGCCTTGGAACAACAACATGACTTGTGATATTTGTAGAGAGAGTCTGTGGTATTTGAACCCATTACAGTGGCTATCACAATAGTGGAGGTCCAAACACAAGATCCACCCACTCTGCATGCACTTCACATTAACATACTAATTATAACATATGTGTAAAACCAAAATGTTTGATGGTTATCACACACATCCTGTAGCTGTAATGGAATTTGAGCATGAACACACAACCTATGTAAAAAAAAAAAAAAAAAAAGGTCATATTAACATGAACTGTTATACATGATGAAGTTATATCAGCACAATCAATACATAGCAGTGAATGCTATTCCCATTAGCAGAGAGTATCTGAAAATTATCAATTGAACAGCTTACAGAAAGCATTGTAAAGCCTCTGTATCCATAAACATACCACACACTGTACATGGTAAATGGACATAAACATGGATCTAGGTTTATTGAGGCAATAATTCTAGTACATGTTTTAATAAGCAACAGTGAATACAAAACCACAAATAGAGACTACATGACAACATACAGATAATATTGGAATCCGTAGTTTTCCATACGTGTACCACAGACTGTACCGAGTCACCAAAAATATATAAGAAAATTCTGTTAGTATGTTCTTATGTACTGTTCACTGATGCTGTTTACATTTTTCTGTACAACTGCATATGGGAAAGTAGTAGTTGTTAGTGAAGAAAATGAACAAACTGTGGGGATACAAGTCAATCCTGCACCTCTCCAGTAGGTCACATACATTTTTATGTTGCACACAATTTTCCCTAAATGCATCAATCTAAGCATGTACACATACATTTCTAAGTAGTAATACTAACATATCCCACCACAGCAATGCTAGTAGGTGCAAAACCTTAACTACCTATGAGTCAGGTATGCCTGAAAGTAAGACCAGCTATGTACATACAACTTTTAAGTCTCATTTGTGCCATACATAATTAATGAGGTTCTTTAAAATTCAAAGTTTTGGAATTCCATTTGCGCACATCCATGTAATTTCTCAAAATTTGGTGCATTAACCAATAACTCAGCATAACGGGAAGGTGCTCCATGCAAATGCCCAATACGTATCAATAAATGGGACCATATATAGCAGCTGCTCGCTATCTTCCAGTGACCTGATAACATGTCAAAAACACCACTTTTAAATTGTGACTTTAATACATTTACACATCAGACCATTGCTAGCTGTAAGCTGAGTGTGACCTCAGTGAGCAATTTATTGAACTGTGACCTGTTTTATCTACATTATCATAAACATGGCTACTTCCAGGAGGTTTTGACATGTCTGGGTGACCAACTGATCTGATGAGGAGGCATCTAAGATGCTGGGGTGGAGCATCACATGAGAGCCAGTCTATGGAATTTCACAATGGTCAATATTTGGAGCTGGATTGTAAGAAAGCATCAACATCATATGGATATCTACAGGACTGGAGTGCAGGTTCACTGCTGCTATGATGACCTGCACTGGAGGGATGCTGAGGATCTTTGTCAGAGGGTTGCCAAGGTGTGGAGACAGCCAACGGATGCTTATAGTAAGTGTCACAAGCCTACATATAGCCATACATTCTTATGGAAATCAGAAATATAACTATGTCCCCTATGTCAGATATATGCTTTCTAAACCCATTAAGCAGTTGTTCTGACAAGAACTAAAAAAGCAAAGTGACTGTTCAACCTGTAATTATGGGTTCTATTCCCGTGGGGTTTGTTTATCATGTACATACTAATCAACATTTTAGATGTTTCTGTTTCTGTTTTCCAACATATAAGGACATCAGTTCACCTTTGGTCATGTATCACTGACACTATAGTGTCTAGGCTGCTGATGACTATACATTTCTCCGTTACGCATAATACTTCAACAGTATTGCTCAGTCTACCTGTGTACGTGTGAATAGTAAGTCATACATACATCCGGTAGTCTGTTTTGCTTACAAAGTGAACAGTATCATTAAAATCCTGTTTGTTAAACACAAGAGCACTGCATGTCTAATTGCCTAACCATATCTTCTGGGTTATACAACTTGATGCTATCTGTTAGTTTTGTTGAGCATGAGGTCTGTGAAGATAGGTGAAGGCTGCAAGCCTAGCCAGATAGACTTTTGGAGATAATTCTGTCATTTGTAAATATTAATATAAGCCACAGGCTTGTTCTCTTAAATGGGAAAAAATGGTGTTAAATGTGGAACTGCAAAAATGTAACAGCGCACTCTGCTGTAACAAAGCTGACAAGTCAATTCTTTGATGTCAAAACTCAAAGCCGATATGTCTGTTTGAAGGGATTCTGCCTATTGTTTTGAGTTAATGGCTAGAATTTGCATGTATAATTTCTTTTATTGCTCTGGTTCCTGACCAGCTACAAAATCAAAGGAGCTATTAACCTCTGAGAGTCTGTTAGCCAAGGGACCAGAAAGAAATGATGTAATCTGAAATGAATCAGTGGTACTGTGTTATCAATTTAAGGACAGAAAGAATGAGAGCATCAGAGCATTTGTCTTGAGAACACCCAACATCACCAACTCTGCCTGTATCTTTATGTAAGTAGAATTTTAGAACTGTGTTTTCTCTTAGTTATAGCTAGGGAATAGGAAGATTAGACTAGTTTGTTTTTCTGTGATGTCAGAACTTTTCTACGGTATTATTTTAAGTATTTCTCTGTGATCGCTGAACTCTTGACTAGCACTGTGTATTAAGAAGTATTGTCTTGTGTTTTTGTTATTTATTATTAAACATTTTTAAACCTTTCAACTGTGGCTGTTTTGTGTAGAGATAATTTAAGGGTCTATATTACAACGACGAACACTTAAATGTTCGAATCTGTAAAGGTCGACCTTTACAGATTGAACAGTTAAACGTTCAAAGTTGTAAAAAAAAAAAAAAACAAATAAAAGGAAAGCCCCCCCTGCACCCCCCACACCCCCTGCTACTTAAATATACCAACTCCGAGATCAAACTTCAGTGAACTACAGTGCGGAAATTTCCCATACCCTACACTGTAGTGCAATCTTGGAGTTGGTATATTTAAGTAGGGGGGGTGTGGGGGTGCAAGGGGGCTTGTCCCCCTGCTTAAACCCTTTAGTTTTGTTTTTTGAGTTGTGATTTTTTTCTTTAATTTTTAAAGAAATTTGAACGCTTAACTGTTTGATCTCTAAAGGTCGACCTTTAGAGATTCGAACATTTAAGCATTTGTGGATCTAATATAGACCCTAATTTAAGCTCTAAGAGTACATTGCATGTATATAGTGATACTGTACCAAGTCACTCCAAATAAGTTTTGCTGTTCAGTCACACTTATCATTTGGATAATAATATTGCACAGTAATAATTGGACATCCTTTAATAAAAGCCTTTAAGTAGCTGATAAATATTAGTGGGTGGTGGCAGCTGTTACTACCATATAGTCTGGGCAGAAAGGGGGCACAGCTGCAGAATCTGTGCTAGCCTTCCCCAGCAGTGTCTGTGTGGTTGTGTATAACTCTTATCTCAAATTGTGTGTGTGTGTGTGTGTGTGTGTGTGTGTGTGTCAGCTACTTGGGCAGGGACATGAAGCACTGGTTGGACAGAGAGGGCACTGGAGGTTTTAGCTTGCCCACTAGGCTGAGATCTGGACCCTATAGCTATGCCAGTGGGGAGTCTGATTGGGGACCTGGAGAGAAAGGGAGAAACCAGCCCCAGGCTGACTGTGATCTCTGTGTGCTCTTAAGGGAAATTGTACTTTACTGTGTGTGTATTTATTAATCCTTTCCCTATATGGATGCCCCTCACTGGTGTTTGTGGTGAGGATTGAGGCTCCTTGATTGCTGGGCCAGTGCACGGGCATCACAAGGTCCTATAGCATTTATGTGTTGGAAGTTTCCATAGTCATCCATTATCCACAGGAATACAGATAGATACATACACAAAATAGCAGTTTGTTAAAAAAGAAAGTGTAATGTGTCTTAGCTCATCCTGTAAAGCACATACTCAATGTGCACATCCTGACTAAGTGTAGGTTCAAATCCATGTAGGGGGTAGTTCTCATTATATCTGGATTATTGTGTCTCTGCAAAGGTTTTGAAAATGCTGCTATACATACCTCATTAATATTGGCAGTTATTCTGAACATGATTACAACTACAGCATTTATTTGTCAGATTTCTACTATTACCGCCATAATCCATAATGTTCTGCCAACAACTGCACTTTTATTAAAGTTTTATGTGTAAAGTCTGAACATACTGGGATAGTTCTGCAAAAAGATTGTGGAATATGATGATGTGCAAATTGAATTTCATGTATAAGTGTGTCATTGTTAATTAATTTAAATTCAATACCCTTATATTTGGAAGGAGTGAACTGGTCAGATATACATTCTGACAGTAGAACAAGGACAACCCCTGATATCAGGAATAATTTTGAGTTATAATTTGTAATTTGACAAAAAAATATATTTATATATTTTACATCCTCCCACTTAAAATGCATTTCTGTGTACGTGATGAACATGAATTTGTAGTTATCTGTTAACAGCAGCTATGTGTTACACGATAGTGTTCCACTGTCTTATGTATGAAAGTTTACAATTATGTATTTGTGTTGTGACCACTGTGCTGACACACTTTTGTGCTTGCAATTTTATTTACATAAATGCACAACACATTGTACTTCTTGTAAAGTGTGATCCCTATTACTATCCCATCCCTGCACATTCATACCTCAAATTTGTTTAACTATATTTTCTCCATGCAATCTCAGGCAAATGGATTAGCTAGGCAGTTAGGTGTCAGGGTTAGAGGATGAACATAGCTAAGAGTTGTAGGTTTGAATTGCAGGTCTTCCATTCTGTGTTTAATTCACTTCTAATATGTAAAAGACTGTGTGTGAAACATTCAAAACTGCGCATGGAGATTCTGTAATGTTCTTCAGTTTAAAAGTTAGAGAACATGAGCTGAGCAATATATATTAATGTTACTTTATACCTACATCATTCATACATGCTTTTTACTTTTTGCAGGTGATGAAGAGTCAGGCCCTGTTCATCGAGCGGATGCACAAGCTGGAAGAGCAGTACAGGAGAGAGGTATGTTGATTACTTTGTCAGATTTTATAACTAAAATAAATGTGGTCATTGTTACAGGATCTTATTTTTGTCATTACTATGTGAACTACTTATAATGCAGGAATACCCATCATGTATCTGTAAGGTAAGTGCAATAGTCAGACAACTCCTATGATTACAAATATGTTTACATATGAGTTAGCAGGAAACCAGGTTTACTGACGATAACTGCTCTGAATTATAGGTCACAACCTAGATTACAGTCATTTATATGTAACTGTCACAGTGCTTTTGACTGCTGTGCTTTACATTTAAGTTAATAGTTTTTTGTCTGCTCTTCATAATGCAGGTGATAGCACACTAGTATGTATGGATGTGGTTTTCAGTGACTAATCTGCTGTGCATAGCCTGTCTGTTCACATACTGAATGGGTGTCTGCTGTGTCAGTGCTCACACTGTCATTGGCAGACTGCCTGGTATGCCTCTCAGCCCAATACGGGTATCACATCTGCCTACAACACCTTTGATGATTTGGTTAAAACACACTTGTATCCTGTGTTTAGGGATACTTGTGCAAGTAGGCATTCCTGTTCAACATTTCCAACTGTCTGTTACATAATCAGCAAGCATGCATCATGCTGTTTGTATTTTGCAGTGCTGTACGTAGTAATTGTTAATAAATGTATGTAGAGCACTGATACATTTGTAGACAGACAGTACTGTTTGTATGACATATACTATATTTTTATGTGTCACAGGCTGCCACTGTGTTTATGGTTGCACATTATTTTTAGCGTGTTGTGTTACATTCCAAAAATTGATGTGGGGTCAGCCAATGACTTTGTTGCCTTGCTCATCTCTATTGCATATGGCTTTTATATTTCCCACTAGATTGTCTTCTTACTGCATTTTCATTATACCAATATGTTAATTGGTGGCTGTTCATATGATTCATTACATGCACAGACACTTGGGTTATAGTTGACATTCACATACAAACATAAATGTGCAGAGCACGCATACAGGATAGGAAACACAGATAGTGATATTCTCTCAGACGGCTCACTGATCAATGTACTGAGGCATACATCTCAAGTATTAAACAGTGCAGGTCACACTACTAGTGTAATGTTGTCATTTTCAGTTGTTTTGCAAGGCAAACTTATGTGAGTGCTGCATTACACAGTGTCATGGCATACTTCTCTTCAAATCTCAGGATATGTAAGTGTGCTGGCTTTGCACATGCTTGTCATGCATAATAATGGATGATAAACAAGTCCTCAGGTAATGGCAGGATTTCTACTGGTAAGCTATGTTATGCATGCTATGGCATGGGCTGGAGTAAGCTACTCACATTGTGTGATGGATAAAGTAGCCTTGACTTGTTCAGGTATTGAAAACATTGGTAAATATAGATAATACTCCTGCTTGTAATCTGTTTATGCTGATAAGCAATAGGTTGGAAGGGTCAGACTTTCCTGTAGCCTTCTTTCTTCCCAATTGGGTAAATTTGGTAAAAACAGCATGCTTTCTACTGTTCAACAGACGAGCGTAGTGTGCTATGAACCTCCAAAAAGTGCATTTCTGAATAAACTAAGTGAAACAAGCATGCTACAAAAGGGAATTGGAAAACGGGGTCTCTGCATTGTAAATTGAGAAGCAGGCAGGGAACTGTGCAGTTTTTAACAGTAGGGCTTAGGAACAGAGTATTGGGCATATAAAACAAAAAAGTGTGCTTGTAACTCATACCTGCACATGCTGCCTCTAGGCATCTGCTTTACTGGTTTAGCCCTGCTCCGCTCACTTCACTTGCTCCGTGCCCCACCCTGCCCCCATATCCCACCTGCCCCCGGTAGTAATACGTTTATAGTACCACTGGCACACCCCCTTAATTAGCTAACCAACTACATGTGCTTCTAGAACCCGGCAAACTCCTAGCACAATAATACACCCTGTATGCACCCCACTATCAATATTAACCCACCCATAGCTATCCTATTCTCTCTAATCTTTTATCTACCACATACACTCAATACAGACCCTACCCTAGTCATTTACTATGACTACAGCTAAAACACTAATGCTGCTACCCTTAGTACCCCTGCTATTCATTCCTTATCACCTAAGCTCCTATGAATATGTACAGCATCTTGTAATCCAATACCCAAACTCTCAAACAGACACCAATCCTGCATTTAATAAGTTTATCCACCACTTAACCACCCCTTCTCCTAATTCCTCACCCCCCAATTACCATCACCCAACTAAATACCGCTACATTAGCTTAAAAACCAAAAGCTACGAAAAAATCATAAACAAATTTTTAAAACTCATAAGAAACTTTAAAATGTATCTTATGAAGGATGGAGACATCCACCCCAACCCTGGCCCATCCACATCAGTAGATCCAGGCACACCATCTAACAACCCAATGTGTACCACCCAGATTGATAGACTTCCAACTCATTTCTGGTCTGTCATCTCAACATCAGAAGCCTAAACAACAAGATCCATAGCCTACATGGACTCCTAGCTGTTCACTCCCCTGATATCCTCTGCCTCACAGAAACTTGGCTAAAATCAATAACGAAAGATAATGAAATAACCCCCCCACAGTACAACATCCTTAGACTGGACCGGATCTCAAGGGAAGGTGGTGGGGTAGCTGTACTATACAAGTCTACCTTAACAATAACAATTGACACCCAACAGCCACCCCAGTTTGGCAATGCAGAAATTCTCATCACCAAACTAATAATAAACAAAAATAAATGTGTATTCCACCCAGCAAGAATGATAATACTCTAGAAAATATCTTACATTGGCTAGCTTCTAACTATCCCCAGGAAACCATTGTCTTGGGGGACTTTAACATTGATTGGAGCACCTGTTCCTCTGAAACTCTCTCCACCCATGTAAACCTCCACGGGTTTACTCAGATCATTGCCACCCTCACCAGATTTAGCAAAAATAGAGCCAAAGATAGTATCCTTGATTGGATACTTATTAACAGCCACCCCCAAAAGAACAAGTCAGGTACATTACCCAATGATCTAAGTGATCACTGCCTTACCTATATTAGTAGGCTCAAAGCCGACATTCCCAACAAGCCCACCTACAAAACTATAAGGAACTTCAGGAACTTTAACCTTGACAACTTCCAAAATGAACTCAAAGCATGTAATTGGAATGTCTTGAAATGACTCCCATTACAAGAAGCAGTTGAATACTTCAGTACCAGATTTCTGGCTATCCTTAACCACCATGCTCCTACCCGTACCATCTGTGTAAAAGCCACAGTTGCACCGTGGCTATCTAAAGAAACAAAAAATAAAATTAAACTAAGAAACAATGCCTGGGCCAGGTGGCATGCTACCAAAGCCCCTATGGACCAAGTAAGATAATGGCAGCTAAGGAATCAGACCAAAAAATCTGTCATTCTAGACAAAAAAAAAATCACTACACCCTCCTACAACAAAAATATCATCTAAAACCTCAAAAGTTTTGGGCTGGTATTAACAATCTTCTCCACCCAGGCCATTCCTCCACTCCTACCCCATCAGCTGCCCTTGATAAATCCCCTGTAGAAATTGCAAACAGCTTCAACTCCTTCTTTACTGAAACTATCCAGTCTCTAGCTACCCATCTCACTCCATCGGATACAAACACCAGCTCTGGCACATCTAGCCCTGATCCATCCAGCACCCAACCCACCCTTACCTTTCAAACCGTACCTACCAACCTGATCCGGACCTTACTCAAAAAGCTAAAACCTACTACACTAGCTGTCGACCAACTCCCAGCTGAATATCTTCAAAAAAAGCAGCTGATCCCATAGCACTTCCCATTTCTATTCTGATCAACAGATCCATCTCAGAAGGATCCATCCCAGCAATATGGAAAATATCACGTTATACCTCTCCATAAAGGAGGAAGTTCCACAGAATTATCTAACTTTAGACCTATAGCCATTCTTTCACCACTAGCTAAAATCATGGAAAGATGCATACACAAACAAATCATGCACTTTCTTATTCAAAACGGAAAGCTCGCTGACTCTCAGCACAGCTTTAGGCCATTCCACAGTACTGCCACGGCTCTTCTATCTTTCTCTAATGTCATCAATCTTCATTGTAACAACAAGAAACTATCTTTAGCAGTCTTCCTAGATCTCTCAAAAGCTTTCGATATGGTCAACCATCAGCTACTGCTCAATACCCTACAAACCATCAGTTTAGACCAACACTCAATACAATGGTTTCACTCCTACCTGAACTGTAGACAGCAGGCTGTCTTATGGCAGAGCAAGCTGTCATCCTTACTTCCTCTAACCCTAGGTGTCCCACAAGGGTCCATACTAGGTCCCCTTCTTTTCTCTGTCTTTATCAATGATCTGCACACCACCATCCCAGGAGCGACCTGCATCCGATATGCATATGACTCAATGCTAATATGCAATGCCTTCATTCCTACACAGCTTCTAACCCTCACCCAGACCACTTTCAGCATGGTAGAAACATGGCTAGCTAATTGCCACCTGCTTCTAAATCCTAACAAAACCAAGCTACTACTTTTCTCCCCTAACCGTAGAATTTCTCCTCCTTCCTTCAACATCAAATCTAGCAATGACACCATTATCTCCCCTGATGACCATACAAAGCTTCTAGGCATAATAATAGACAACCTTAAATTTGATAAACATGTAAATCACACTATTAAGTCCGTCAACAAAAAACTGGGTTCCCTGTACAGAGCCAAACCTTTCCTCACCCCCTAGCTAGGCTAGCTATTGCAAGATCTCACCTCCTCTCTACCCATATGTATGCCTCCCCTGTACTCACCAACCCATCCAAAACCGATCTCAACAAATTATCAGGATGTTACAGTCACGTAGCCAGATTCGCTACTGGCATGGCTTTAAGGACCCACCATTGCCAGAACCTCAAAGCACTCGGATGGCTAGAGTATGCTACCCTTTACAGTTCAACCAGCCTATAGTAGTGCATAAAATACTTCATTAACCTGATAACACCCCTGCCCTCAAAAATATTCTCACCCCTCATAGTGCCCCCAAGCCATTACGCTCAGCTGATAAACTAATGATACTGACCCAAAAATCCAACAACTCTGCAGGCAATGCTATATAAATCTGGAATCTACTCCCTACTACCGTTACCAAGGAAACCTCACTAACCCTATTTAAAAGAGAACTCAAAAAATACCGCACATCTCATTGGCTGTGCTCTTGTTCTAAACCTGACTAACAACGTCACTAATACATGTCTTGCTACCCAACCTGCTGTTTAGCCAAGTATCTATGCCTCATAGCATTTGAATGTCTAAGCATTGTGAATTATGCGATCTGATTGTATTCTATGTTCACATTTTCTGATACATCTCTGCCAATCAGATGTAAGTCTGCACGTTGTGTATATTGATATCTGCCTGTATTCTTTGTATATATTTTTCTAAACATGTCTGCCTGAGTTTATCACTCAGTGATGTATGTACTTTCTCTTTACGGTATGTGGAGCTTTTCTCCCTGGGCCTCCGCTGAAAATGGACATATATCCAGTCGGACTATCCCGGTCAACAAATGTAAAATAAGTAAATAAAAATAAATAGGACAACAGGAATGTGCTGTGTGCATGACAAGCCATCCATGCAGGAAATATGTTTGTTATACTTGTTCTACATAATCATTTTAGGCCATTTCATCTGAGAATGTGTTTTTAATGACATCTGCAATGTATGCTGATATACCTTTATTCTCATATGCAGACATCACTTGTCAATGGGATGTTATTTAATGTCTGTTCGATTGAAGATGTGCACATCAGTTTCAGTTTAATGCCAGCTGTGATTTTCTCAGGAGTATGTGCTCTAATAGACATTTGATTTTCATTATTATGGTTTTGATTAACGACATGCATCACATATGGTGGTACACTTGACTATGGCCATCACTTATTCTGAGGTTTCATACTGACTGCTTCTGCTTGTGTATTGTGTCACAGTGGGAATGTTATGTAGTCATATAATAGCAGGTATGCATATGCACTTTCTTTCTTGCCTTGTGATTCATCTTGACATAGCACAGGACTCATGGATGATCACCTATGAGATGTCAGAGATGAGCACATGCCAGACCACTGCCCGAGTCCCCCAGTGATAATGACAACCATGATGGAGATAGGGATGATAATGAATGTTGCTCTCCTACTTTGGACACAATAAAAGAGTCTTTATGGGTTCTGTTCAAGCAGCTTTATTCTATACAACACATCATTATAAAGGTTTACTGACTTTAACTTAAGTAACTTAAATACAAACTAACAACTGCGATCATGCATGCATGCTCTCACTGTGGCTGCCTTTACATAATGGCACTAAAGAGTGCATGTCTGGAATTTATATGTGTACATACAACCTTGACATGCTTCTTAAAGATACAGCACACTTCATTTGCTGTCTGATCTACATCCTCGCTCTTTGAGAATTAGATCTTCTGACACAATAAGTCTATTTAGCATGCAAAAATCACAGGTGATTCTATGTCATGCATTATACAATACTAAGTACACATATATACAATCAAGTCCACATTGCTGCATATTTCACACTTGGCTTTGACACTCACCGATATCGTGTGACACAAAACTGGGAATTAAATTAAGTAACTGGAACTGTCTCTGCAAAATGTTTGACCTGTAGAATGTCTGGAACATTTTCTGGAATGGAATCAGAATTTTGAACACATTCTGGTATGGAAACAGTGTCTGATTCATTCTTAGATTTGAAGTTTGCATCACAGAAACAATGCTGTGATGGTGAGAATGGTTCAGATACAGGAAAAAGATGTTTCTAGTTCCTCCTATATTCTACACCTCCTGAATCTACCAAGTAGGATCTTGGTTTGGCACAGATGCCTGTAATCTGTCTAATTCAATCAAAACCTTTTGTTGTCTGGATTCATACCGTCTCTTGGGTTGGGTGGGCATTCGAAAGACATGTGTTAATGGGCGTGCCTTAGTTGAAGGTTGAACGTCGAGCTGGCACCTCGGCATTCATGAAAATCTACTGCCAATCATTAGCGGACCGGAGTTCCGCTGTGGCGACCCGTAACCAGGTAAAGCCGAAAGACAACAACAACAACCAGTTGAGTCTTCATGGTTTTACTGTTCTTAGGTATAGGCTTCAATAAACTAGAAGTAAAGGGTAGCATAGTTGGAAAGCAGCCTTTGAGCAGGTGAGCCAAGAATATCATCATGCGGTATGTTTCTGAGATTAAGCAAATTTAAAAACACATTGGTATTGTCACGCTTTGACCTTTCAAGTAACTGCTTTAAAATCTGTTCGTTCAGCTTGACCATTTGACTGAGAATATTCAGGACTACTAGTAACATGTACAAAGTCCCAGTCTTTTGCAAATTTCCAAAACAACTGGCTACCAAATTGAGTACCATTGTCAGAAAGAAGTTTGTATGGACTACCATGAACTGAGAAATGACATTTCAGCTTAGTAATAACCGCTGTGGATATTAAGTTAGGTAGCAGATCAATCTAAAACCAATTTGAATAAGAGTCTACCAAAACTAAGCAGTGTTGATTGTTCCACTCAAAAATATCAGCTGCAACTGTTGACCACTGTAGTTCAGGAACTGAACTTAGCTGCAGTGGTCCTCTTTGCAAATGCGGTCTAATACTATTGCATACTGAACAAGATAAAAGTACTTTATCAACGTCTTTTGGTAATGAATGCCAAAATACTAATTCTCTCACTCTTCTCTTAATGGATGCGGAACTTGGGTGACCACAATGCAAAATCTGGATATATTCTTGTTGTATGGAAGCAGGAACAATTTTAGGACCTTTGAAAATAATGCCATCTTCCATCAACAATTCATCTCAGTATGGAAAGTAGGCTTACACTTCAGGTGGTACACTAGATTGCTTTGACACCCATCCAACATTAATGTAGTGAGTGAGCTGCTGCAAAATTGGATCAGTCTGTCTGTGTTCTCTCAACTCATCAAGTCTAGTGGTAGAAAAATTACGCACTGCCATCACATCAAAGTCAAAATTCTCTGCATCTGGGCGATCTGGATAAGGCATCAGCCAAATAAAGCAATTTGCCTTTCTTATAGACCATTTTGAAATTGTGCTTTTACAATTTAAGCATCATTCTTTGCAATCTCACTGGAGTGGAATACATAGGCTTCTTTAGAATAGTAACTAAGGGGGGTCTATATTAAAAGACTGAAGAGGTATTTCAGCGAACACCTCTTGGTCGACACGTAATGAGCGAATGCACTAAAGAGCTAACGCTCAAAACAGCAATTTCTTTCCCTGGGAAAGAAATCACTTGGCTATCCCCGTGTATTTGCCCTTTTCTTCACTGCAGTGTGATCTCGGAGTTGGTATATTTAGTTAGGGGGGTGTAGGGGGTGAAGCCCCCCATGTTTTTATGTTTTAAAGTGTGTGTGTGTGTGTGTGTGTGTGTGTGTGTGTGTGTGTGTGTGTGTGTGTGTGTGTGTGTGTGTGTGTGTGTGTGTGTGTGTGTGTGTGTGTGTTTGTGCTAGCAGTTTCTTTCCCAAGAAAAGAAACCGCTGTTTTGAGCATTCACGCTTTAGTGCATTCGCTCATTATGTGTCGACCAAGAGGTGTTTGCTGAAACACCTCTTCAGTCTTTTAATATAGACCCACTAGAGGTTGGTGGTCAGTCTCAATCTGAATAGCTCGAACATAAATATAATTATGAAACTTAGAACATGCAAATACTATTGCCAAAAGCTCACTCTAAATCTGAGCATACTGCATCTCAGTTTGGGTTAGTGTACTAGATGCATAGGCTACTGGTCTGCCCTCTTGAAGTATAACTGTGCCAAGACCAAATTTTGAAGCATCACAGGAAAGAGTAACTGGTTTGTTTACATCATAGTATCATAAAGTAGGTAGGGGGCAATTTTCTGCTTAAAGTCTTCAAATGCCTTCTGGTGCTGTCCCAATCATAACCATACAACATTTTTGTATGTTAGCACTCTTAAAGGCACTGTCAGCTCACTGAAGTCTGGTATAAACTTGCCTAAATAGTTGACCATGTCTAGAAAACATTGTAGAGCTTGTACATTATCCAGTGCTGATATCTCAGGAATAGCTGCTTGCTTGGTCAGGGCTGGTCTCAAGCCATTACTTGTGAACAAATGTCTTACATATGTAGCTTCTGGAAGTCTGAATATGTACTTCAGAGCATTGAGCTTCAAGTTTACTTCACATGCTCTATCTAGAACTTTCTTGAGGTTTCTATCATGCTCTGCTTCACCATTGCCTCCAACCAATAAATCATGTACTAGTATAGCACAAGGATAACTTGAAAAAATTTGCTCCATTGCAAACTGAAAGACTTCTCTTGCAGAATTTATTCCAAATGGCATTCTTAGGAATATGTATCTGTCAAACAGAGTACCAAAAGTAGTTAGAAATGAAGACTTGCGATCAAGCATCACTTGCCAAAATGAACTCTTTGCATCCAAGACAGAGAATACAGTGGCATTCGGTATTAAGGCTGCGACCTCTTCGACTGTGCGCATTAGATGATACAGTCTCTTTAATACTTTGTTCAGATCTCTTGGGTCAATACATATTCTGATTTCGTCTGAGCCTTTTTTGTGAGCTGCTACCATAGACGATACCCATTAAGTTGGTTCTGTGACTGGAAAAAAATCACACCTTGCTGCACCATTTCATCCAACCGAGTTTTAACTTTATCCCCCATAGCTATCAGAACTCTTCTTGCTGGTTTGACTACAGGAGTGACCTCTGGATCTAACTTCATGTAATACACAACTGGAAGTGTGCCTAACTTATCATTGAAAACTTCTGCATACTCTGAGAAAATGGCTTCAGAAAAATTAGAACTCAGAAATAAACTTACATGATGAACTTCTTTAGCAAAAGAAAGCAGATTCATTATTAAACTATCTTTGAGACCCAATAAAGACTGCACTGGTCTTCGGACTATATAGAACAAGTTGTAACAGTTTTCGGCCAAATAACATGAAAGCATCACTGAACCTTCGGTTTGAATTTCTTTACCTCCATAATCAACAAATCACGCACTGCTGGCTAGATTGAGTTGTTCGTTAGTTCTCACTTTAGCAAATGTGTCTACTGATATAACATTACACTTTGCACCAGTGTCTACTTTAAGATCTGTGGACTTTCCATTAATCAGGACAGTACTAAACACCTCGCTTCTTGTTAATAAATTCCCTGCATCATTTCTTTCATCAAGCACTAATACACCATCTACATAGAAAGCTGTCTGCTTCAGCTCTACTTGATCAGCTTGCTTCTTTGTGAGACCTTTCTTTACAACTGTGTGAGGCTTACTTGATTTACAAAACTTTTGAAAATGGCTCCATTTTTTACACTAGTAGCATTGCTGACTGTATGCTAAGCACTTTGCTCTTTTAGACTCGTGATTTGCACCACAATTGTGACAGTTAACAATAAAGCTGGACTTGGGTTTTGCTGATTCATGCTTGTACTGCATCGAGCTGGAGCATGCTCCTGTCTTAGAACTTGCTGGAAAGCTACATGTCTTCCCTGGAAATCTCATAGCTGCCACATGCTTGGGCCTACCTTTGTCTACCATGTGTTGCATGCTATCTACATTTGTTCTGGAGCCAACTAAACTTATGCTATTGTCACTTGCAAGCATACTCTTGTTTTTCTGTCACCTCATGGATTTGGCAAATCTTTATGGCTTTACTCAACATTAAATCACCATCACAAAGCAAAATCTTTCTCACAGCAGCAGTGTTAATACCACACACAAACCTGTCCTTTATCAGCTCATCTTTTAAGTCACCAAAATGACACCTTTTAGCTCTGTTTCTCAGGTCAGTTATATAAGCTGCAAATGTTTCCCTTGGTTTCTGATCCCTCATGTAAAACAAATGCCTCTCTAGTGTGATATTTGTTTGGGGGTTACACATTTCTCTGAACTCGTGCTTCAAACACTCTGGGTCCTCCCTTGATTCAGCCTGCACAACAATATGCTGATTTTCACCTTCTGTGTCATATACTGCAGGTGCATAGACAAATGAACACTCTGTCTCATGGCCTCTGACCCAGCTAAGTTTAGCAAAATGACTGCCCTGCTGTGTGCATCTCTGTCTGCATAAGCTGCTTGTATAAAAATATCATACTTTTGCTCAAATATTCTCCAGTTCTCTGCAATATTCTGATCAAATACAAGTGGTAGGGGGTTTTGAAATCTGTCTGCCATATTAACACATACCAGCAAAAGGTTTTGCAAATAAGCACAAACATACACTCATGCACATATGCCAGAAACGTATGCCAGTACTTGTATCTGAATTTATTTCTTTTGGGCTTTTCAAAATAATGCTAATAAACAAACTCGTAGTACCTTTGAATAATTGTACTTTGCGAAATAAACTTCTCAGGCGGTTTAACACTCTTGTAATATTGTTCAGAAGGCTAAATGCTAAAGTCATTTATCATCATTTTGCCAAAGTCATTTATCATCATTTTAAGAAACATCTCAAACAACTTTATGATGCGAGAGAAATAAACCCTCAGGCAGTGTAATATTCTTGTAATATTCTGCAATAAATCATCTCTTATTAGTGTAAGAAATGTATCAAATAACTGTATGATGCAAATAAAATAGACCTCTCTTGCCCAAAACTCAATACCATTTTGAAGTAGTTGCACTTTGCAAATAACTGCATACAGCACACTGAAATGTCCCCAAAATGGCAGTACCTTGCTAGGCAATTCTTTGCAGTGCAAGAAGCACTCTGTAATGGTAGCACTTTGAGAATAGACATACCCAGCACAAGAAACTTTCAGAATGACTATACTTGACTGTGTTTCACAAAATAGTTTCACTTTACACACCATAAACTGTTTGAAACACATACACAGTAATAAGCACACACTGTAAGCACTTTTACACACTTTGAGATACTTCAAATAACTTTAATTATACCCTTGATACAATACAAAGTCGTTGTTATGCCAAAACATAGCACTTTGCTAAAACACATGGTTGCCTTGCTTTATTTTTGCTTAATGTGCCATTTTTTCTCATTTTGCTTTATTATATTTCTTTTGCTTGTTTAAGCCCTTTTCATGCCCAATGTACTTTTCATGTGCTCGTTTTACTCTAAACATGCACAATTTTGTTTTGACCACACACTTTACTTTAAACATGCTCATTTTATCTTTAAATATGCTCATTTTGCTTTACTATTAATCGTTTCAACAAATACCTTTATTTTAAACATCCTTTTTAGCCAGCAAACTTTTCGTGCCTTCTGCTTGCTCAGTAATGTGGTTTGTGCCCTTGTAAGGCCCCGTTTTTTCTCGTTTATCAAATAAACAGTTCGTGCAAGTTCTTATTACCTTTGATTCTTTTCTGTCTTGTTCTGTGCTTGGTTCTCTTGGTTTTACCTTCAGTGTTGTCCCTGTACCTCATGGCTCTGGATTTTACTCTCTTCGATCTCAGTTCTGAAACCATGTCGCTCTCCTACTTTGGAAACAATAGAAGAGTCTTCATGGGTTCTGTTCAAGCAGCTTTATTCTATACAAACGCATCATTATAAAGGTTTACTGACTTTAACTTAAGTAACTTATATACAAACTAACAACTACGATCATGCATGCCCTCACTGTGGCTGCCTTTACAAAATGGCACTAGGGAGTGCACATGTTTGGAATTTATATGTGCACATACGCATCTATATTACAACATTGAAGCTTTAGTTAATCGAATAACTAAAGCTCAATCTTGTAATATCGAAAGCTAAAATTGCTGAACAGCTGATTCAACCAATGGAAACACTTCCCTTCGCCGAATCAAATAAAAATCTTTACATCCGAAATCAAGTGGGGGGGGCTTTGCCCCACCCCCCACCCCCACTTATATATACAAACTCTGAGATAACTCCAAATTGGAGAAACGGGCATACTCCACAGAACGGCCAAGGGAAGTTTTTCCCTGGGTTAAATTGGCAGTTCGACAATTTACAGTTTTGATATTACAAGTTCGAGCTTTACTTATTCGATTAAGTAAAGCTTCAATCATGTAATACAGAACTGTACATACAGCCTTGACATGCTTCTAAAAGTTACAGCACACTTGGCTTGCAATGTGATCTACAATGAGGAAGCTGGACCTGCATGTGCCATCATTCCTGCTGCACCCCTGAAAAGATGACAGCCAATACCCCAGCAAGACGATTATCGGGAACAGCTCTGGGAAGTAATGACTGATACCTTTCAGATGCAAATGAGGAACATAATGAGTCATTTTTTCCAAGATATGGCACCAGTTATGCAGGACACATTCAGGACAAATAGCCCCGGAGATCATTTGTAATGTTCAGCCCCATCAAGCCAGGCCCTCAGGACCATAAGTATTGTCTGTGTGATCCACATGTGAAATGCTACCACCATGGTGTTTGCCATATAAGAGAATGGACTGTATAGGCACACTTGTACATGCATAGCATTTTGCTGCCCTGCATATGTGATACATGGCCAAACATACACTGTAGATTTCATGTGACATTTGGCATTATGTTGCAATGGGTGCATGACACACATTTCCACATTAGACTTTCATTCAGCATTAAGCTGTCCATGAGTTTCAGCAGTTAACATGCTGCTAGTGCTGCAACAATTCCACTGTATACATGTGTGTGATTGACAGCAACTCACAAACATGTCCATATTTCACAAATATCACAGTGGTACAGGTATGACTTATGGTTTGCCATGTCATGTATGTTCAACAGACGGACATGTCCTTGCCTCTGTATTTTGGATTACACTTGTCATGCTGTCATACTAGCATACTGGCATTGTATGTGGCATGTGTTGTCAATGGTGATGCCATGTTTTTTCATATAAATGTGCCTGCTGCATATGTGGAGTCCTCCTTTACTGAACGCATAGACTGCCAATGTACAAACATCGTGATAATGATAATTTATTCATTAACATTACAGTATGCCTTCTTTGGCCTATGTTACAATTCCACATCCATTCTTTGTTCACATAATTTCACATATTTCTGCAAATGGTGTACATATGCACTGATTAATGCACATGTCTCTGCACATATTTCAATAAACAGTAGAAACACCATAGCACCTTGGGACTGTGAGCTGTCATTAATATCATGTTAATGTGCCCTGATGTTCACAGGACTGTCCTTTGCTCAGTCATACCCATGGTTAGTGACATAACTGCAGGTGTTTATTCCACATGTTGTTTTACTTTGGCATGATAGTATATATATGTGCATGTGATACCAATTGCGTGCTTACCTATGGCTGTTGCTATTATATGATTGCACAATACTGTGTGTGTGATTTTTGTTGACATCAGCAGTGAAGTCTGCCTATTCATGTAGTTTGGGTTGACTTCTACACCACCTTACGTGATGTACACATACATTTGCAATGTCTCCACTTACATATTGCTGTTCTGCTTTATTGTTTTATCATTTGCCTATGGAGCTTTGCTGCCATGTCTTCATTGATGTAGCCCAAGTTGCCATCTCCCTTATAGCTTTGTAGGTATGTCATATACCTTATATCTTGCACATGTGCATGGTATATGTTCACCTTGGCTGAAATTCTCATCCATTTTCATGTAGTTGTTTAGTTACAAGGTCAACTTGTGCCAACTCTATGGCTATCATACAGATGCAGCACATAATGCACACAGTTTGCTGGCTACTGCTTTCAATACATCCTTGCTCTTGTTATACTTGTGTGTTACATATTAACCATTGTGTATTGTTGAAATTCATGTGCACAACATGATATTGTTTATATAGCATTAATCTTAGATTTGTGACTAGATATTGCTACATTGGTGTATGTATGTGTATTGATATTGCTTTCCACTATTTTCCTGTTAGGCCAATGAAGGTCATACATATACACCTACACCTGTGTCGCCTTTGACATGGCATATGTCTGTGACATATACATTCCATTAGACATCTGTTTGGGTTGTCTATACCTACTTGTGTCGATAGCAGCCAGTTTGCTATATTGTTGCAGTACTGCTATTTGGTTCTGTGCTTGGTTGCTTGCCTTTCACATGCATGATTCAGTTCTGTCTCTGCTGGCCTTCTCCAGCATGTCATGGGCTGCTGTTGCGTGGTTTACACTTATACTCCTGGCAGATTACTTGGGTATTGCAATCAATATCCAGTGTGTACTGTGATTCATATTTATCGCCCTATAACACACAACTGCCCTTGGTCATACACATCCAAGTATAACTGCCACACAGTTTGCAACATATACTGTAATAGTGCATAGGTACATATGTATTTCTGTATTTCACCATGGCTGGTATGCATCACCACCCTGTTTGTCAACAATCTATTGTCCATGTTGTACAGTGTGCAGTCTGTGTAACTTACCTTTCCTTAATGTTTATTTCTGACCTTTGTCTGTCTTGTGTTGTAATATTTGTTATGTGTATACCTGCTGTATTGGCCTTCATCTCCTATTTCGTTTCCTTTCCGTCTATTCTATTCTCCAATAAAAAAGGAGCGTATTCGAACCAAAAAAAAATGCCCACGTCCCTCTAACTGTCCCTCAGATTTTCCCATTCTAACATCCCTCTTGTGTGTGCCTCTTCTTCACCCATACCCAACATATGCTTTTCTTATCTCTCTATTTCCTTGGGTATGTGTTTTACCTGTGCTCCCCTCACATGTCCCGCACCATTGTTAGCTAGTGTTAGCTGTGGCAATGTGGCCTTAATTGCCCTTTGCCTTATTAATTTTTCTGAGAAATGTTATGGATTCCTTCAGAATTTGTAAGTGCATGAAAGTATATTATACTAAAAAATGACTTAGGGAGATATCCCTTATTAATCTCTAAGCTTACTGGAGAGATTGTTGTAGATATGTATTTACGAATGTCATGCAGCTAAAATTGGGATACTATTTCCGTAACTTTATTAATGTACATCACACTTTATGATACAGTTTTCATGACTTCATGGCTGTGACCAATATACAGTTTGCTATTGCTGCTGAGAAGCTCTGTTAAGCGCTAAGTTATTCTATGTTCACTGAGACATACTTAAATATCATAGGCTTATCTGCAACTTTTGTGCCAGTATCGGTGAAATTTGCTGGATTCCACTAACTTTAAATTGATAAAAATGAAGAAAGGCACCAAAATCCACAAGAAAGGTACCTCAGAAAGAGAAAACCATGAGGTGAATTGATAAACAAGTTTATTGCACAATCCACAAACTGTACTCGCTACATAAACACATAAACGCAATTGTAAGCCCAGTGTTTTCGTCTCTCCAATAAAGACTTCATCAGATGACCATAATGTTCCAGTTTGCCATATATATATATATATATATATATATATATATATATATATATCATCAGTTATATAAAAAAACAATCAAATCAAGTTAATAAATGATTAAATATTATTTAAACCAATCACTTCCATTCCTTTTCCCATAGAGCAGCATGCAAGAAGTTTGAACCACAAAATTTCATATATTGCACTTAATTAATTGTCAATAAATAAAATGTTAAAACATTTCTTAAAAACATGTATTAGATTACAATGCTTCTGAATAAAATTCATCATATATATTCATTAAAACCAAAAAAAAAAATAAAATAAAAATAAAATAACATTATTGCTTGGTTATGTGTTAGAAAAATATATAATAGCAATATGCATGCTTAGTGCATTCAAGGTTTTAAAGGGTTAATGCATTTATTCTGTTCACACTGCATGAATCTGCAGAGCTATTAGAAACTTAACAAGAGACATTTCATTTCTGCTAATGTCATGAAACTTAACAAAGAGATATTTAATTTCTGCTTATGCCATTAGAAAATATGCAGCTGCTAGAAGCTTTGATAAAGAAAACAATAGATGCTTGAAAGTATAAACCATAGTCAGCATTACTTGTACCAAAGCTAGAAATGTTCCTTGAATCTAGACAAAATGTAACACATGTATTAGAACTGTACAACTGAAGAACTGAAAAGTTAAGGTGGGCTAAAATAAGCCCAAGGCCAGGTTGTTTTTCTCAAAATGTTTTTGCAAGACAGCAAAAATAATCTGACCATGTCAGCAATAAGTCTGGTAACATTTTCTGTGAAACATACAGAAAGCTGTGTCCAACTACGTCAGCAATAGAATAGTAACATTTTCTGTATGACATGAAGATAACTGTATAAGAATAATATACTGATCAGCAAAGAGCCAGACAAATCTTGTACCCACATGCTTGTCTCCTTGCTGCAGGTCATAAAGGGTGCCTTGGTTGAACCTAACGTGCATTGGTCTTTGAAGTCTTTTCCTTTTACATTATGCATCATGAACAACTGTGATATTCCACCATCTAGTGGCATTAGTAGAAACTACCTTACAAGCCAAGCTTCTTGGGACTTCCTGAGGGAAATTGCACATGATTTGTTCCATGATGAGTTGTCGCCTCACAGTTAGACGTTGCCCGTTCGATTCTCAGTTAGAGCATCTTCTGTGTGGCGACATGCGTGAATGGGCGT
Organism: Protopterus annectens; assembly: GCF_019279795.1. Taxonomy (NCBI): domain Eukaryota; kingdom Metazoa; phylum Chordata; order Ceratodontiformes; family Protopteridae; genus Protopterus; species Protopterus annectens. The sequence goes on from NC_056725.1 coordinate 63,325,540, forward strand.
TCCTTCGTTGAAGGTTGTCCATTAGGCCCAGCAAGCCAGCACGTAAAAATCTACTGCCAATCATTAGCGGACCAGAGTTCCACTGTGGCGACCCCTAACCGGGAAAAGCCGAAAGACACAAACAAACAAACTATAGATGTGATAGATTTATTTTCAAGTATCCCCTACCAAGAAGGTATGAGTATGTTTGAAGAAATTATTTTTGAGAATACTGATTTGAGCCATAATGAGAAAGTAGTATGTATGGGATAAATGGAATTGGTTCTAAAATATAATTTTATTTTCTTTAAAGGTGAACAACAAATACAAGGAGTGGCAATGGGGACAGCCTGTGTCCCAATCTATGCTAACCTTGTTTTATCTAAATGGGAGGAAAAGTATATATTAAGTTCTGATTACGCAGCAAATTGGACCCTCTATAAGAGATTTTTAGATGACATAGTAATGTTTTGGAGAGGGACCAGAGAGAAATTTGATGACTTTATGGGCTATATGAAAAATACAGTAATAGTAATGTTTTGGATTTTACTTGCACTCTTTCAAATGAGCAGTTGCAGTACCTAGATGTTGAGGCATATAAAGCAAATGGTAAATTAAAAAACCAAGATTTTTAAAAAGCCCACTTTTTGTAATTCCTTCCTTCATTATAGAAGTGCACACCCTTCACACTGCAGAAGGAACATAGTTAAGGGTCAATACATTCAGAGTAGGCAAATGACTACTTCAAATGATGATTTCTAGAAGGAATGTGAGTTGCTGGAAGGTTTTTTCTTGGAAAGGGACTACCTGTTGGATATAGTGAGGGGGGTTAAGGCAGAAGTAACAGTCGGTAGGCATACAGAATTTAAACCTATTTTAGGACAAAAAGAACAGGTTTACAGCATCACAGCAAATGATCAAAATGTTATGTATAGTGAAGTTATTGTACTGGAATACAATGCTTTAAATGGAGCAACAAAGAGAATTATTAACTCTGAATGGGAAAGGTTTTTAACCATCTCAGATTTGGATAAGCTTCCCATGGACCCCTTAAAAGTAGTTTATAAAAACTCACCAAGTTTGAAAAATATCCTTGAAAATGATGGTAAAAATATGGTAAAGAACAGGAGGAGAATAGGGACATACAAGTGTGGCCACTGTTCCCAATGTGGAAACATAGTGAACACAGATAAAATTTTTATTGAGGGTAAGAACAGATGGGTAGATAGTTCTGGTTATTTTAACTGTAAAGCTATGGGGATAGTTTACCTTGCTTTCTGTGTTGAGTATAGATCCTTCTATGTTGGTAAAACAGAACGTAGACTCAAGAGAAGGATCTAAGGACATAAATATGACATTTTGAATAAAAAGGAAACCAATGCTTTATACAAACACACAAAGGTATGCTTAAAAGCAAATTTCATCTTTTTTGTCTTGGAACAAATAACAAAAGAAATTAGAGGTGGGCCATGGGGAGGAGAAAATGGAGTTCAGGGAACTATGGTGGCAAGTTACCCTAAAAGCATCAAATCCCCTTGGTCTAAATGATTATATATCTATTATATATACCATTACTCAAGTTGAGATCTGCTAACTTATAGCTTGTGCTTGTAAGGTAGTTTTGACTAATGCCACTAGATGGTGCAATATCACAGTTGTTCATGATACATAACCAACCAATAATTTTATTTTATTTTATTTTTTGGGGTTTTAATAAATATATATAATGAATTTTATTCAGAAGTATTGTAATCTAATACGTGTTTTTAAGAAATGTTTTAACATTTTATTTATTGACAATTAATTAAGTGCAATATATGAAATTTTGTGGTTCAAACTTCTTGCATGCTGCTCTATGGGAAAAGGAATGGAAGTGATTGGTTTAAATAACATTTAATTATTTATTAACTTGATTTGATTGCTTTTTTATATAAATGAGGGTGTGTGTATGTATATATATATATATATATATATATATATATATATATATAGTTCTCTATCAGAAGCCTGAAACACTATAAGCTTGAAAATCAAAATCCTGAAACCAAAAGCCTGAAAACTCAAAATCCTGAAAACAAAAAATCCTGAAAACCCAAAATCCTGAAACTCAAAATCCTGAAAACACAAATAATGCTAATATGCCAATACAAAGACACTAATATCTACCAACTGACCTTGACCCTAACCCTAACCCTAAGGTCCGTCACTATCGCACACTCACCTGACCCATGCCCTAACCCTAACTCACTTAAACCGCCCCTAACCCTAATTTCTGTCACTATTGCATACATGCCTAACCTGCGCCCTAACCCTAACTCACTTAAACCGCCCCTAACCCTAACATAAAACCAACCGCACACTTACCTGAACCCAACGCATGACCTAACACCACAGGGCTAACAATAGCAAAGCCACAATGACGTCAGTATGTCTATTTTGTGTTTTCAGGATTTTGAGTTTCAGGAGTTTGGGTTTTCAGGATTTTGAGTTTTCAGGATTTTGAGTTTTCAGGATTTTGATTTTCAAGCTTATAGTGTTTCAGGCTTCTGATAGGGAACCATATATATATATATATATATATATATATATATATATATATATATATATATGGCAAATTGGAACATTATCGTCATCTGATGAAGTCTTTATGGGAGAGACGAAAACGCTGGGCTTACAATTGCGTTTATGTGTTTATGTAGTGAGTACAGTTCATGGATTGTGCAATAAACTTGTTTATCAATTCACCTTGTGGTTTTCCGTTTCTGAGGTACCTTTCTTGTGGATTCCACTAACTTTACTGAATCTGGTCTAGAGACTTAAACAGTAAAAAAATTGTGGACATTCAGAAGCCATGTAGCTGAAGCAAACATTATATCCTTACGAGGTTATTTGCAGATATCTAATGGGTCTCCATTATAGGAGGTTTAAGGTATCACACAGTGAAACTTCCTGCCTGGCTGGATTTTTCTTGCAGATTTTGCTAAACGTTTTGCCTGTATGACCTTTTACCCTTTGGTTTGGATGTCAGTTGAGATATTTTGCAGGCACCTTAATCTTTATGGGTATTGGGCTACAACTAAAACTTTGTTAAGAGGATTATTTATTCAGAAAGCCACTTATTATAAAAAACTCCAAAATAAAGAACAACTGGATCTGGAAACTAAAGTACAATTATTGGACCAGGAGCTGATGAGTAACTACACAGAGCAAACAGAAACTGAGTTGTTAAGATGTCAGAAAGAGCTGTTTCTTATGCATAACAGAAAATTGACACTATACGAACAAAGAAGTTTAGTTAAATATGCAAATCACATTCAAACTCCCTCGAAAGCATTAGCCCGCATTATTAATCAGACGAAATCGACACGATTAATTACCGAAATAAATCATAATAATACGTTATATACTGATAAGTCAGATGACATGAAGATTTTTGAATCAATTTTTAATCAGATATATGGTGAGCAACAAACTCATGGGCATGATGAAGAGAGGAAAGAGTTCTTACAGAAAATTAATTTTCCCAAGATTGACGAGGATTCTCAGGAGAATTGACTGCATTGATTACAGTTGATGAAGTTCTAGAGGCAATTAAGAAACTAAAGCCACATAAAGCCCCAGGACCAGATGGTATGACCTCTGAATTTTATAAATCTTTTAGTGGGATTCTGAGCACCATACTTTCACAGACCTTTAATTATATCATTTCGAATGGCAGCAATGATCTTCATTTTAATGCCTCAAGAACAATTCTGTTATTGAAAGAGAATAGTGATCCCAAAAATCCAGACAATTATAGGCCCATATCATTGTTGAATATTGATATGAAAATCATGACATCTATTCTAGCTAGTAGATTAAAAAAATAATAAACTTGATAATATCAGAAGAACAGGCGGGTTTATAGATGGGAGACAGACTACAGACAATACATTAACTCTTCATACTTTAATATCTTATGCAAAGTATAAAAATATGAACATATATGCTTTAATAATTGATGCTCAAAAAGCATTCGATAGAGTTAATTTGGCTTATTTATTTGAAACATTATCATATTTCAATATACCTCAGCTTTTTATTTCTATGTTAAGAAATTTATACAAGAATGCATACACTAGTTTATATATAAATCATGAATGTTCCAAAAGGATTCAAATTAAAAATGGAACTCGACAGGGTACCATTGTCTCCCATACTGTTTAATCTGTATTTGGAACCTTTATTTCTTCATATGAAACAAAAAGTTTTTATAATTCTCCTGTACTTCTTGGGATAAATGTTAGGATGGCTGCTTTTGCAGATGATTTAAATATATACAGTACCACACGGTGTCAGATACAGAAAAATACTAACAGCAATACAAACCTTTGAGAAAATTGCTAATTACAAACTAAATTTTAAAAACCAAAATATTCCCACTAAAGACACCTACACCTTTTTCAATGCTACCATTGATAGGACGAATAAGGACAGAAGAAAGAATAAAATATTTGGGGATTGACTTTTCAACTGAAAATAGAGAATTTTTATCAACAATATTAAGGCAACTGGAGACCGAATAACAATGGATTTGAAAAGATGGAGTAAGTTGAAGCTACCGATGATGGCAAGAGCAGCGATAATAAAATGAGCGTTCTCCCAGAATGCTATATATTTTAGAGCAGCACAACTTAAAATCACGAAATCCTTTTCAAGCAATTTCAGATAGGACTGGGGAAATTTCTGTGGGAACCCAGAAAAGCGAGAATATCCTATGAAAAACTGATGGCTCCTAAAACGAGGGGTTGGATTTACCAGATTTTGAGATGTATTATACAGTGATTCAGACCAACAGGATTTTAAGGGTGTCTTACTTGGATAGTGAAAATAGAAAATGGATACCCAAATGGGTACTGCTAAATTATAAACATATAAAAGGGAAGAGAATTAATGTTAAAGCTGTACCATTTTGAATATAAAACATTGAGTAAATATGAGTTAATGGAACACATCAAGGTATGGGCAGTGGCGACTCAAACTCTGTTTGCCTCCTTGAACCTTTTAAAATATATGATGATGTTTCAACGTTTGATGGAAATCCTAATATAACTATTGGTAATCAACTGATAGACTTAAAGAAATATCCATTTATTAAAGAATTAACTGTAAGGATTTATACCCTTCCTAGGAGTAGCGGTACATGATATCTTAAAAGAGATGAATCTTCCCATCTCTTATTTAATTATAATGAGGCAGTTAAAAGATTTGGCCATAAATTATTTTACCAGTTCTGAAATAAAAAAAGAGGAACTAGTTATTTCAGGTCAGCTGTGGGAAGCATTGCAACAAGATAGAAAATATATATCCTCAGCGTATAAAATGGCAAAAGAGAAAATATAATAATCATATTCTGTTATCCAAATACTGGAGAAAGAAACTGCCATCCCTAGACAACAGTAAAATAGTAGAGGCGTTTAACTTAACATTAAAATCCGTATCACTTCAAAAACTGGTCTTTACTCAATTGATGATATTTAACAATGCATATTATACCCATCTTACACTTCATAAATTTGATTCAAAAAAGTCACCTACATGTCCACAGTGTATAGATCAGACAGCAGACCTGTTACACATGTTCTGGAGTTGCAAGTGCATTTATAAATTATGGAATTCTTTAAAGTTACAACTACAAAAATGGGTTACCAAAACTCAACACTCTCCTGGGAATTTCTGATTTTACATATTCCACGGAGAATTTGGACAAAACAAAAGATTGTAATTATGAATATTAGTTTACTAATGAAATTATATATAGCCACAAATTGGTTGAACCCAGCACAGGTGTCGTGGCAAAATTTCAGGCTGTTAGCGATTAAGCATATATTAGCGCACAAATTGTTAATTAGAAATAATAAGAAAAGTATAAACAGCATAAAAATTTGGGAACAAATCTTTAATATTATTTTGGCGTAGCGGTTCCAATCCACTTTCCGTCAGGACATTCTGTATGTGTACCAACACATTCTTGGATTAGATAGAAAATGTAGAAATAATACAAATTATTGGCTTGAGTTGGTTTATAATTGTCTATTGTAGATGCTTTTATGTTTAATTTTTTGTGATTTTAATTTCCTGTACTTGGTTAAAATGATATTTATTCTTAATGTATTATAGGGAAATTCAAAATGGAACTAAAACATTGGAAGCAATATTGTACATAATGTAAATAGTGTGTGAAATGTATAATGGTTTGGCAAAACAATAAAAATGATTATTGAAAAAAAAAAATCTTTATGGGTATCAGCAGGGTTTAAAGTCCCTGTGTTTCCAAAGTATAACCAAGCTCTCCACTTATGGTGTGCTGATGCAATCAATAAGAAGGCTGAAACATGCATGTTCACAGCTGGTGGGGTTTGGCTTTATTGGCATGAATGTAACCATTAAGACTTAAAAAGTGAAAAAGTCAAAAGTCATGGACATTCAGAAGCCATGTAGCTGAAGCACATGATGCCCTTAAGGGATTATTTGCATATATCCCTTGGGCCTCCATTACAGGAGGTTTAAAGTTTCACACAGTGTAAACTCTAGCTTGGTTGGGTTCTTCTTGCATTTTTTTACTGTATCATGATGGAACATCCATTTGTTCCATCCTAATAGCAACTGTGGATTTGCCACTGCTGCATTATGATGTAAGAAAGCCTGTGTGTTCCAGGCTATGGCAACTATAGTCTGAAACTACTGTATTAAGCTTTAAGAATGCCTTTGTTTTCCACTAAGATGGTAACTGAGGCTCTGATACCTTTGCATTATGAAGTAGCAAAGCCTGTGTGTTCCATGAGGATATTAACTAAGGCTTTAACACTAGTGTTTTATAATGTTCAAAGCCTGTGTGTACCATGTTTATGGTAACTGGAGCTCAGAAACTATTGTATTATGATGTAACAAAGGTTGTATGTTTCAGGCTGATGATAAGTGATCCTCTGACATTACTCTGTTATGATGTAATAAACCATGTGTGTTCCATGCTGATGCAAAGCAGGACTCTGACACAAGTTTATTATGCTGTAACAAAACCTGTAGTGTTTCATCATGATGATAACTTAGGTTATAACACTACTGTGCTATTAGGTACCACACCATGTGTTTTCCATGTTCATGGTATCTAAGGATCTGGTATTATTGTATTATGACGTAAGAAAAACTGTTCCATGCTAGTGGTAACTAAACCTCTGTCACTACTGCATTATGATGTAACAAGGCCTGTGTTTTCCATGTTGACTATAGCTGAGGCTTTGACAGTACTGTATTATGATAATAACAAAGTCTGTGTTCCATGCTGATGGTAATTAAGGCACAAAATCTACCGTACTATGATGAAACAAAACAAGTAGTGTTCTGTACTGATGGTAGCTGAGGTTGTGTCACTACTATACTGTTATGTAACAAAGCATGTGTGTAATCTAATTTTTTGGTATCTGATACTCAGACACACCTATATTATGATGTAACAAATTCTATGTATTCTATGTTGATTGTAAATAAGGCTCTAACTCAACGGTGTTATGAATCTGTAGTTTTTTGTGCTGCTGGTAACAGAGGCCCTGACTAAACTGTATTATTATTATGTAACAGTCTTTGCTTTCCACACTTATGGTAACTGAGACTCTAAATCTATTCTGTTATGATGTAACAATGCCATTGTGTTCCATGCCGATTGTAACTTTGACTTTTAACATTTCTTTATTATGATGTACAAAGACTGTGTGTGCTCCATGATGACAAATGAGGCTCTGACACTACTATATTATGATGGAATAAAGCCTGTTTGTTATTTGCTGATAGAAACTGAAAGTGTGACACTTTGTGTTTTGATGTAACAATGTGTATGTGTTCCATACTGATGGAAAATGAAGATCTGACACTACTGAATCATGATGTAATAAAGCCTGTTATGTTCCATCCTAATGTTGAGAGACTCTAACACTACAGGATTATTATGCAACACACCCCGTGATTCCCATGCTTATGGTATCTGGGACTCTGTCACTACTGCATTATGATGTAGCAAAAATTCTATAGTGTTCCATGCCAGTGGTGACTTAGGTTCATAGGTTCAAAGGTTCATAGGTTCATAGGTTCATACTAGGCTATCTGCCCAAGGGCATTTATAAGCCTAGCCCATAGTTATTTGGCTTTCGCAACCCCTTTAGTTTGAATAAAACTATGCCCATTATTTTGCTGTGCCTCTGTCAAGCAGTGACACTGAAGTAATCCCTGGGGTATATCTGCGATCCCCCATCCATTGGTCAAGATTCCTCTTGAACAAGGCCAGCGAGGTGCTCTGCCTCACATGTACTGGGATTTTGTTCCACAGCATAGGGAGTCTCTGGGTGATGAATCTGTCCCTCCAGCATGTTCTATTAATAACCGTGTCAAGGTTTAAGTCTCCGCCCTTGTGGTTCTGAGGGATCTAGATTTTTGAGGTGAAGCATATTCATCAAATCAGGGTTTGACATGGCCTTATATGTCAGGCACAGGTCACCTCTGAGCAAGCGGTATGAGACTGAATAGAGCTGGAGTTCTTTCAGTCGGGCAGCATAAGACATATTTTTGAGACCCTTTATCCTTTTGGTGAGGAACTTTTGGGGCCTTTCCAGCTGCTGCAGGTGTCGGGTCAGATACATTCCGAATGGGGCATTGTACTCAATCATAGGTCTTATGAGTGATGAGTACAGGGGACGATGACCTCCCTTGATCTAGATGTGAATCCCTTCATGATCAGGTGGGCAATGTAGAAGGTTTTCCTAACTACTTTAGCAACATGAGTGTCAAGCGAAGGCTACTGTCAACCTGGGTCCCCAGATCCCTGATGACTTCTTCTGTGCTCAGTGGATTGCCACCTATATGGTAGCTAGGGGTAACCTTGTTTTTCCCGAAGGGTATGACTATGCATTTCTTGGCATTTAACTTTAGGCCATGGCTCTGGCACCAGTTATCCGTTTCTGTGAGGCCCTTCTGAAGGATATCTGTGTCAGATGTGTTTTCGACTATGGCCCAGTTTGCAGTCATCTGCAAACTTTGTCAGCCATAACCCTCCTGTGTTTGCTTGTACTTCAGAAAAGTAGATGCCGAACAAGAGTGGACCCAGGACTGAGCCCTGTGGGACACCACTTGTGACAGGCTTTGAGTCTGACATGGCTCCAGCAACTCTGACCCTGTGGGTTCTGTCACTTAGCCAGTTTGCAACCCATCTTGTGATGTATGGGTTTACATTCAAGCTGATGAGTTTTTCGATGATACCTGAGTGGGGTATTGTGTTGAAGGCCTTTGCCAGGTCAAGGTAGGCTGTATGGACTGCCTTTCCCTCATCAATGGCCTTGGTGACTGTTTGAAAAAGTCAACCAAGTTTAAAAGGCATGATCTGCCTTTGACAAAGCCAAACTGGGTTGGATCCAAAGTCTGCAAGTTCCCTATGTCTTTATTTATGAGTTCCATTATGATCCTCTCCATGGCTTTGCAGATAAGGCTTGTCAAGCTAATGGGACGGTAATTTCCAGGGTCGGTGGAGGCACCGCCCTTGTGAAGTGGGACCACAGTCGCCGTCGCCACCCCTTGGGTGCGTATCCTGAGGTGAGGCTAAGATTAGACAGCTGTCCAAACTGCGGGATTAATTCCTCATTGAGTTGATGGAGCACAGAGCCGGGGACACCATCCGGTCCCATGGTTGCTGTGTTTTTAGGTTTGGAGAGAGCAGTTCCCACCTGGGCGTTTGAGATGTTTGGGGGCTACAATCCTCTGGTATAGATATCTCTCCTTTTGGGGGAGGGGAGAAGTTTGCACTGAACCTGTCAGCCAGTATGTTGGCAATGTGTGTAGGTTCAGTAATCTTCACATCATTTTGAACTAATTCTGAGCATATCTGGGAGTTTCCTCCTAGGTTTCTAACATAGCTAAAGAAGGCCTTATGATTGTCTTTTGAGTCCTTGGCGATTTTTCTCTCAAAATTTGCCTTGGATGATTTTATGAGAGCTCTTAGTTTTTTACTTATAATGATCAAAGGTGTCTTACCTTTCAAGGATTTTGCTCTATCTTGTAGTAGCTTCCTCCTTTTGTTGTAGAGCTTGTTTATGGCTGGGGTCCACCAGACTGGGCGCTTGCCTTTGGTGCAAAGAGTCTTAGTTTTGTTTGGGATTGCCTGATCCATGCAGTCCTGTAGGTGCTGGTAGAAGGCATTTGTAAGTGATTCAGCGGTTTGAGTAATGTTTACCACTGGCTCAGGGGCCTTAAAGGAGACCACACTAGTTTTTAGAAGTGTGAAGTCGGCTTTTGAGAAGTTTTTCACTGTGGTTTTTTTTATTTCAGGTGGGGGTGGGATGAGGACCTCCAGCGAGATTAGTTTATGATCTGATCTCACCAGTGAGGGGTATACTTCTGGTGTTGAACATTGTGATCCCATGTTCGTGATGATGAGATCAAGTATGTTTTCTCCTCTTGTGGGGATGGTGACTAGTTGTTCCATGGCATTTGAGTTTATGAACTCCAGGAACCTTTGGGCTAGAGTGTTTGGGCTTGAGTAGTGTTCCCAGTCTATATTAGGGTAGTTGAAGTCACCTAGTATGATGGTGTTTGGAGATACATTTATCCCTCCATTGTTTTCAGGAAGGCCATGTGAGGTTCCTGAGTTTGAGAGGGTGGCCTGTAACATGCTACAAATTGCAGAGCAGTCTTGCCTATGGTTAATTGCACCTGGATGGTCTCCGATGCATCGTGCGTTGCCACCAACCTTGAGGTGTGGGTGTCCTTTATGAATATGGACACCCCCTCCTTTCTTGGTGTTGTCCGGATTTTGGGGCGGAACACATGATATGAGGTGAAACCTGATAGTGCTGGGGTGCTCTCAGGAGCCTTGAACCAGGTTTCTGTCACAGCACAGACATCGATGTTCTCCATACTGAGAAGGGCCTCGAGTGCGTGCATCTTGAGATTGAGACTTCTGGCATTGAGCAGCATTACCCTTAGTTTTTACTTTTTGTGTTCTAGGGTGGTAGGTTTAGAATTTGAGCCTTGCCTAAAAAGGCACTATGGGGTGGCAAGAGCCTTTGCCAATATCCGGAAGCCTAGGGGTGACAGGTGCAAGCCGTCCCTTGAAGCAGCGTGGCTTGTCCAGCATGTCATCCCAGGCAGACAGACATTGGATCCCCTTTGAATGACACCAGAATTTAAGCCAATTATTAAAGCTGATCATCTTATCACTGTATTGTGGCATCATTCTAGGTGAAGGTAGGATACTGCTCAAGGTCAGGGTCATACCTGCCTGGGCTACATAATCAGAGAGCTCCTCAATGTCTCTTTTCATGTAGTCCAGGAGGTACGTCTCAGGTCGTTGACACCAGCGTGGACAATGACTGAGTCGTACTTGTATCTGCTGTTGAGAGACCTGAGTGCTTGTGTTATGTGGCAGATTCTAGCGCCCGACAGGCAGCTTACTGTGACCTTCTCCTTACTCAGTCTGGTGAGCGGGACGTCAGTGTGTCTGACTATGGAGTCATCTATGACAAGTATGTTTGGTGTTGTATTTGGCCTTAAGGGCAGTGACTGCTTTGCACACTGATTTTGTTGTTTATGTGTTGTTTGTGTGGTGTATTGAGTTTGCAGTTGCTTGGGTGTCTGCTTTGGAGGCCTCTGCTGTTTAGGTAAATTTTTACTCAGAGCCTCCGAGTATGTCTTAGTGTGTTTATGTGTTTGATTCAGTGGTGTGGTTGAGTTATGTGAGACTGGTATTGTGGTGTGTGTAGTTGCCTTCTCCTCCTGCCTGGTCTTGCCAGTCCTGAGTTGAGAGAGCTCAGCCTCCAGTCTGGCTAAATAGCTGCATCTCTCACAAGTGTTAGTGTTACGTGGGAGGAGGAGAGGGTTGTCCGTGTACATGAGGCAATTGTAACATTGTCTCAGAATTCCCAGATTCACCAACTGGGCAGGAGAGGACGCCAGCATCTGACCCTTCGACTTGCTAGAAAGAATTATAAGTTGGTATGAGACAGAAAAGTAGTGGGCTTAGCAGGGGAGTGCTTGACCTGCTAAGAGAATGCTTATAAGACAAGGGATATGCTTATAAGACAAGTGCTGAGCTTTTTGAGAATAAAAAGCTATTTGGAACAAGTGCTGCACTTTTTAGTGTAGGTGTAAACTGTTTAGGTTCCTAACAGAGCAGTTCCTAGGGAAAAATTGAAGAACAGACTTTCTGGAGCTAGAAAGAGTTTAACCTTGTTTAAGCACGTTAAAGCGTGCTTGATAGCAGGGGCTGGAAAGAAGCAGGAATGGACCCAAAAGGGAAAATAAAACTACAGTTTCAAGTCAGTAACCACCTCTACGGGGGGGCAGGGAAGCTGCTCAATGTTAGTCACTGCCACTGATCAACAGAGAGACCCTCCTTCAGCCCAAGCAAAAATGACCTCACAGAAACTTTCAAACAGTTCAGGAACAGCAAGCCTGTAACTGAACTTTTTTAACTCTCAGAAAAGTGGGAAAAAAGCAAGATTTTTTTTTTTTTTGTTTTTAACAGAGATAGCAGAGGTTCACAAGTAATATCAAGTTATAACAGTGCAGTAAATGACCCCACACAAGAGTGCTAGGTCAAGGACAGAAAATATGCAAGTTTTAAGAAAAAAACGATTTAAAATTAAGTGCAAACAGGAAATTCAGCAAACAGCTTTTGGTTGTGCTCTAAATACAGCTACTAATACAGAAATCAAGTTTAACAAGCCAGAAAATGCTCAAGCTAGGCAGCTATGCAGAAAAACTCAGCAAATAAACAGAGAAAAAATACTTAAAATCTCAAAAGTGACTCCCTTCTTCTCTCAGCGTTTTTTCCTCTTGGAGGGTGCTTCACCAACAGCCAACAAACCTGAAAAGACGCCCAAACCACGAGGCAACTAGGTTTTAAGAGAGGAAGATGAAGGAGTTATGGAAATGACCCCTAGTGGCCAATAAAACTACAGTTTCAAGTCAGTAACCACCTCTCGGGGGCAGGAAGCTGCTCAATGTTAGTCACTGCCACTGATCAACAGAGAGACCCTCCTTCAGCCCAAGCAAAAATGGCCTCACAGAAACTTTCAAACAGTTCAGGAACAGCAAGCCTGTAACTGAACTTTTTTAACTCTCAGAAAAGTGGGAAAAAAGCAAGATTTTTTTTTTTGTTTTTGTTTTTTACAGAGATAGTTTTTGTTTTTTACAGAGATAGTGACTGATGCTCTAATCCTATTGTATCAGTAGTGAGGCTAGGGTGGGGCGAGAGGAGCAACTGCCCCTGGTGCAAAGTGTAGGGGGTTGTGATCATCTCTTCTGATGCTCTCTTTTATGCAATACCGGGTTTTAAAACTGGTATTACGTTTACCATCAAACCTGAGTATTGTAGTGCTCCATGTGTAGTCTAAACTGTTGCTACACTGTAGCAAGCAGTTTGCTATAGTTTAAAAGTAAAAAAAAAGGAAATTTTTGTTTTTTTATTTTTTAACTAAAATCTGAAAGCTGTAGTGCTTCTTGCAGGCAGGTTATAATCTGTACTTTGCAACAGTTTAAAAGAAGAAATTATTTTTTCAGTAAAATATGTGGAAGGAGGGCACAGAAACAGGACCTGAATGGCTGGGGCAGGAGGAGGGGCATGCCATGCATCTAGCCTGGTAGGTGTGCCAGTAGAAGGAACAACCATTGTTTTTACAGTATAGTGTAAGGTGGCACAATGGCACAGCAGAAAGCATTGTTGCCTCACACCAAGAGGTTCCATGGTTTGATTCTCAGCCGGGGTACCTTTTGCTTAGAGTCTGCATGCCTTCCCTGTGTTCGCGTTGGTTTCCTCCAGGTGCAATGGTTTTCTCCCACATTCCAAAGATATGCAGTAGGTGGATTGGACTCAATAAAATTGGCCATAGGTGTGAGTGTGTGTGCAAGTGTGGCATGGAAGAATGACCGAATTGGCGTACCTATTGGCGCAAGATGTACCCATAGCTGTGCCATTACGCTGCCAGAAAATTCTTTCTTTAAACAGGAACACATTGTTCTCTAATACACACTATAGTAGAACCTTGGCAAGCATACTGTCTGACTCATCAAACTGTTAATGCGACCTCAAAAAATCTTGTATCATACCCAAACCCAGGCCATTGGGTATGACGTAAATAAAGAGGTCACATCTAAGGTGACCAACAGCAAATTCCTAGTAGCAACAGTCGATTGTTCCAAATAGGTGTTTCAGTCACTCAGAAAATGCTGTGTATCTTTCAAACTTTAGTTATGGCAGTATGGGAGGATAAATATATTTTCAATGGATCCTATAAACAACAAGTAGTATTTTATATAAGGTTCGTTTATGATTTGTTTCTTCTGTGGAATGGAACAAAAGATGAACTTAGGGAATTTGATAAATATAATAATACAACAACATTTTTAAGATTTGCTTCTAATGTGTCCTCCAGTAAAATAGATTTTTTGAATGTCACTGTAGAGATGGATGGTTATGGGGGTTTGTTCACCAGATTGTATAGGAAGTCGCGTCTATATTACATAATCGAACTTTTAAAAGTTCGAATGTCATATGGTCGACACCATATGATTGAACTTTCAAAAGTTCAAAAATGTAATTAAAAAAAATAAACCAAAGAAAAAATCTACCTGAACAGTTTAAGCGGTGGGGCAAGCCCCCCTGCACCCCCCACACCCCCTGCTCTTTAAATATACCAATTCCAAGATTGCACTACAGTGCAGAAAAGGGAAAACTCCCTATTATACACTATATGGAGATCTCTGTTGAAACGTTTGAACTTTTAAAAGTTCGATCATATGGTGTCGACCATATGACGTTCAAACTTTTAAGAGTTTGACGTGATATAGACCCTAGGAAGTCTTGTCACGTTAATCATTTATTAGCTAGAGATAGTATGCACCCCCCCCACCCCCACCCACACACACACATTTTTCAGAATGTTGTTAGGAATCAAATATTTAGAGCTTCTAGGCTTAATATCCAGGACAGTGATTTTGACAACCAACTTAACATTTTACACATGGAACTGGTTGACAGAGGTTATGATACACACAATATTTTAAGGAACATAGGTGAGGTTCATTCTCTTAGATCTAGCACAGCTGAACCTTACTTTTCTAGAAAAACACATCAGGCAACGAAGGATAGAAAAAAAGATTATAAACTTAGGGCTCTCCTATATTATTCTTCTGATGTTTCTTCCTATATAAATGTTATTAAGAGACACTGGGGAATTTTAACAACAGATCGTGACATTAGCAAGCTGATAGACACTATACCCAGATTCCTCTTTAGCAATATTAAATCATTGAAAAGGCAACTTTGTTATCCCACCATGGAATGTGTGCAGCATAAAAATAATGTTATGATGCCCTGTGGTAGGTGTTCAATGTGCTCATATATTGATAGTAGCGCAAAATGTACACAGCCAGACCAAAGAAGGGATTATGAGTTTCATATATTTGCTACTTGCAGTACGGAACATATTGTTTATTTAGCCCACTGTAAGGAATGTTCCAGATTTTATATAGGAAAGACTGATAGGGCTTTAAGGGAGAGAATAAAGGAGCATGTTTATTATATACAAAAGGGAAGCACAACTAGCACTTTGTCAAAACATGTACTGGCCACTGATTCTAGGCACACATTCAAATGTCTTGTTATTGGTAGAGTCTTTGAGACTATAAGGGGTGGAGATATAAGGACTCAAACAGAACAGATGGAAGCTAAGTGGATTATTAGGCTCAGGGGAGATTTGGGGCATGGGTTGAATGAATTTGTGCCCATTAAACCCAAACTGAAGTCAAGACCACTAACCAGATGAGAGTATATATGTTTGATTTCTTGTTAGCTAAAGCAGTATTTTTACTTGTTCATAGGAAGTTCTGTATATATTTTTATATAGTTTTTATGTTGCATTTATATATACATGTTTTTATGTGTTGTTTAAATAACATATTTTTTAGCTGTATTTCTTTAAATTTTGTGGTCATGTGATTTAACACTGTTTCACTTTTCTACTTAAAAGCCAGTTTTGGTTCAATGCGTTTGTTATCTGGTGAAGCAGCAGTGCCTACGAAAGCACTTATGACCTACAATAAATTAAGTTTCTAACCTCAAGAGTCATGCCTTCCTTGGGTCCATCAGTGTTCTTGGATTATTTGCTTTTATTTTTGTTGGACTCTGCTGCCCTCGGGAAGTTGGTGGTAGTTTTTCTTTGGCTTCTTAATGTGAGAGATGTATTTACACAATGCCACGGTAGGCAAAGCTCTCACATAAAGGCACTCCAAATGTCAATAAAGTTGTCAGTAGTACACATGCTACACTAGTCAAACACAATGCAAAGCAGACACACAGAATCACATATACTGAGTCACTTAAGTGTAACCTTCCTAAACCCCAAGGACTCTTAGACGAGCTACACATAACAAATACCCTCAGCAGCCCCAACTGCATTCTTTCAAAACAACACCCACATCAACACATAGAGCTACATCTCATGAAGTTTCTACTACTAAGCCCATAAGGCAAGCCACCCCACAATCCAACATTCTGGTTATTGGTAACTCCATTGTGAGACACACTGATATCCCTCTCACCAGGAAGAGTAAGGAGAAAGTCAGGGTCAGTTGCTTATCAGGAACCAGGATCTGCCACATTACACATGTACTCAGGTCAATGGACCACAAATACCAGTATGACTTAGTCATAGTCCATGTGGGAGTAAATGACCTGAGATATACCTCCCCAGACTATATGAAGAGAGACATCAAGGGGCTCTCAGAACGTGTGTCTCAGGCTGGTATGAGCCTAGCATTGAGTAGCATTTCACTTTCTCCAAGGATGATGCCACAATACGAACAAAAGATGACTGACTTTAATAACTGGCTTAGTTTTTGGTGTCATTCTAAGAGGGTGCAATATTTGTCAGCATGGAAAGAGATGGTCAACAGACCACACTGCTTTGCCAGGGATGGTCTGCACCTTTCCCCTCTAGGCTTTCGAATATTAGCTAAAACATTGTCTTTTTTTAGGCAATACAATAATGAATCAAAACCAAGAAAATCTAAAGGTATTACTGCTCAATGCAAGGAGTCTAAACAAAAAAGTCCACTCCCTAGAAGCTCTCTTCATCCTAGCGAATGCTGATGTCTGTGCGGTCACTGAGACATGGTTTAAAGCAGCACAGAGCACACTGACAATGCAAGGTTATAATTCCTTCCACACATTTAGACTAGCTACTTCACAGACAGGGGCTAAAGGTGGAGGTGTCTTGATTTACATGAAAACTAAGTATACCTTAGACTGGTCACACAGGACAATGCACTTGAGCTTCTCCTCCTTCAAATCACCATAGGCAAATCCAATACCACTTCCTTCAAAGCTATAGGTCCCCCCCCCCCATGACCCAAGAAACCCATGCCATGTATTTAAACCTATTGGAAGCACTCATTGTCCAAATGAATACCATATTCATGGGTGACTTTAATTACCCCCACTATTAACTAGGAATCATATATGACATCAAATGTACATGCTCAGAGATTCCTGGATTTTGTAAAGACAAACTTCCTGGACCAGATTGTCAATGCACCAACCAGGGGTGCAACCGTATTGGATCTGGTCCTCACTAATATGGAAGAGTGCTGCACACCCCTAGTGTAATATCTTCTCTGGTTAGGTCAGACCACAAAATGGTCTCCTTTGAAGTAAAAATAAAACCTGGAACCCCATCTAACCCTGGAATATTCAGAAACTACTCTGAGGCTAATTTCCTACTATCAAGTGGTAACCTGGGAAATTTCAAGCCAGCATAAACCCTGAGAACACTGCAACCTACATGGAACTATTCACAGAAACCCTATACAAACATGTTGATAGCTGCAAAGAGGCATCTGTACCCACCAGGAAGAAGTACAGAACTAACTCAAAAAACAAGCCACCCTGGTGGAATTAGAACATCAGTAGACTGTATAACAGAAGGAATAAAATCATGTTAAAAATTAGGAGATGCAGAATCCAGCAGGATAAAAACTCTCTTTGTCAAACTAAACAAGCAACTCAAGAGGACAAATAAATTCTACGAAAGACAAAGTTGAGGTAAAATTGGCCTCCCAAGCAAAGGACAACCACAAGGCATTCTTTAGCTATGTCCACAACCTCAAAGGCAAGACACAATGTTGTGCAGAGTTCGTTGTTAATGGAGCCACATATACTAAGCCAAAAGATATAGCAAACCTACTGACCAACAAATTCAGCTCCAACTTTACCCCTATCTTCCCCTCAACTTTCCTTCAGGAAATACCATAAAATATAACTACCCCCGCTATCACTAGGTTAACAAGTCTTTAATGCTCTGTCTAAACAGAACAGTGCATGAATGGGCCCAGACAATATCCTAGGATGCCTTCTAAATAGCATGAAACATGACATATCAGGCCTCTGGAATTGCTATTTTACTGTAGCCTCCAAACAGACTTCTTGCCTCAAGAATGAAGAACAGCAACAATCATCCCTCTGCACAATGGTGGGCCATCTACAGACCCTGGAAACTACAGAACCATATGTTTTACTTGTCCCATATGCAAAGCTATGGAAATAATTATCATGGAAATGATCAATAATGACATCAGAAACATCCAGACACTGGACCACCCCAGTTTGGTTTTGTCAAGGGCAGATCATGCTGACTCAACCTCGTGGACTTCTTTGAGAATGTCACCAAAGCAATGGAAGAGGGCAAAATGGTTCACACTGCCTACGTTGACCTGGCCAAGGCATTTGACACAATACCTCTCTCATGTATTGTTGACAAACTCAAAAGGTTAGGTGCAAACCCTTATGTCACTTAGTGGAAAGCCAGCTGGCTCACAGACAGGACTCGAGAGCTTAGAACTGGGGCATCTACCTCTACAAAGAGGCCATTCACAAGCAGTGTCCCTCAAGAATTGGTGCTGGGACTGCTCCTTTTTGGCATTTACTTCTCTGAAGATAAGGCACATGTCAATGGCATCTGGCTGACTAAATCTGAAGATGATTGTAAATTAGGAGCTCTCATTGAATCCCCCACTGATACAAATGTTCTCCAGGAAGAGCTAACACATAGAAATAACTGGTGTCGGAGCCATGGACTAAAACTAAATGACAAGAAATGCATAATAATATCCTTTGGGAAGTCATCCTCCCTGGTAACTATCATATTGACAACACAGCCCTAAGAGAAGACTCATTAGTCAGGGACTTGAGGACACACATAGACAGTAATCTAGCCTTTGACCACCACATGTCTACAATCATGAGGAAATCATTCTTTGTTCTGCAACTTATAAACAAACCTCAATGCCAATAGACAGTTGTGTGCAGAGCTCATTGTTGAGACATTCAATGATTTGTACAGGTTTTCAGAAACTTGTTTTTGGGATGTTAGAACCATCCCATGGGATGCCGGGGGGCATGGGAAAATAAACTGGAATATAGAAGCTCCCTTGGCAACTCAAATTGGACGTAAACCAAAAATCAGGTCTGAATAATTATGTTTCCATCAATTTAGTGTTAAGAATGAGAGCAGCTAAATTATGAACCTTATTACAAGAATTTTTTATCTTTGACAACAATTTGTTGGTTCAAAAACATTTTTTTTGTTTTTGCCTTTTGACTTTGGTAAAGAAGGTATTTTTAAAGAACATATTTTTAGTGTTTTGTATTATGTTCCACTAATTTACTTGTCAAAATTATTTGTTTTTTATTGTAAATGCTGATTTAGGGAACTTCTTAGAGCTTCTTTAAATGATGTTGAGGTTATTTAACTTATTAACTAGCTAATTGTTTAATTACCTGAAAGCATACTATATATAGAGGTTATGTTCTAATGAAGTCCAGCTCACGACAAAAGAGCTTAACTTTGGTACTGTTTTAATAAAACTGGATCCAGTTCTTAACTAGGTGTCCGGGCTGACATGGATTTTGTTGTTTTTTTGGTTTCAACTTATAACAAATATATGGCATTTATGTCGAAGGAAGTCATTGTTTCACTGTATTTGGCATTCATCAACCATTTCATTGACTACAATGCCCCCTTTGGTATGTACCTAACCAGGCATATCCAACAACTGGAATGTCCACAGAGGTTCCTCACTAAAAGAATACAGGGCATAAGTAACATGTCATGCAGACTGCCTTAAGTCCCTATCCCTGTACTTTGTTTCCTACAGGCTGTTGAGGGGAGATCTATGCCTGTCATACAAGGTGTTGTCAGACCCCAGTCTGATGGACCTTGTGCATATCCGGAAAACAAACAGCAGCAGAATTACCCATTCTAAAATCTTAAACCTGCCTGTGACATATAAGCAGAGTTCCTCCCTAACACAATTCAAGTGTAACTTGGACAGTTGGATGGGGAACAGGAAATTCATCCCTGGTTTAGCACCTTTGTCTCTAATGGACACAGGCAGCCTATAAATAGTTCATCTCCCAGGTCCCTGCTTGTAAATGTATCATCTCCCAACCCTTATTAAGGGCACCAGAACTTGTCAAGATTTGGAATGCATGGCTAGGCTTAAAAATCCCTCTGTGGACATTACCCTAATAACTACCTATGAACCTATGATACAGCATAGACTGTTTGTTCCATGCTGATATTAACTGAGGCTCTGACAGTACTGCATTCTAAGGTAACAAACTGTGATTGTAAGCAAGGCACTAACACTACTGCATTATAATCTAACAAAGTCAGTGGTCTTCCCTGCTGATGGTAACTGAGGGTCTGATAGTACTGAACCATTTGTAACACAGCATATATATGTTCCATGCTGATAGGAAATGAAACTTTCTTACTACTGTGATATTAGATATAAGACCAGTTATTCTCCCAGGAGGGGGAGATTACAAGAATGGGTAGAAATAAACCCACACGAGAACAAGGAACAATGGGAAAGCGAGACAGAGAGGTGGGGATAGTGCAACATAATTCAGTTCATTTTAGTTTGGGACAGTTTAATATATATAACTGCACCCATTTGCAGCTTCATGAAATTCATTTTAAGCTGTTTACTAAGGGTATGAAATATGTACCTTATGAGAAATTCAATATAATAGACATTTTAGTCTAATTTAAACTGTATTTAAGAAAACTGAATTTAGCCCTACACTTTAATGATGGTCAAGTTAACATATCTGGGGTAGATTTAAAGAAAAAAAGTAAGTACACCCCGCTACATCCCACATTAGTGGCCTATGAAAGAATATTTACGGAAGAATTATATAAATTAGAGGGAAAGTATATGAAAGGAAGGGGAAAACACAATTTAAGTAAAGAAGAAGCCATATTACTACTTAAAATTATGTCATGAGACTGATATTAGAATAATGAAACTCGATAAATGGGGAGGTGTAGCATTGATAGATACTCAGGATCATAACAGCAAGATCTTTGAGTTGTTACATAATGATACAAGGTACACCATTTCCTCTTTGAACGAAGTCAATATAGGACACAGGAGAATAGATTTGTATTTAGAGGAGATTCTTTTGGATAGTAGGATTGATATGAATACTTACAAATTTTTTAAAGTTGAATTTCCATTCCTAGCTACCATAGTAAGTATTCCAAGAATACACAAGAATATATTGAACCCTCAATACAGGCCAATAGTTTCAGGTAGTAAGTCTAAAACTTTCCATATGGAAAGGTTATTGATAATTGGCTTAAACCAATATATGGAAGAGTATCACATATTGTCAAAGATTCCTGGGACTTTTTAGGCAGGTTAAAACCAGAATTATGGAAAGAGGGTCTCCTATATTTAACAACTGATGTAGTAGATTTATTTTCTTGTATTCCAAAGGATGAAGGCCTAGATAGATTCAGTAAAAGTATACAGAAATATATGGGATCTGAATGGGTGAAGGTGTGTTTACTGGGGGAATTTATATGTATAGTATTAGACTTTAATTGCATTATGTTCGATGGTGAGTACTATAGACAATGTAATGGGGATGTCATGGGTGCGGCCTGTGCACCTATATATGCCAACTTAGTTCTCCTTGACTGGGAAAATGAACATATATTTGGAAGATTTATGGATGACATATTTGTATTGTGGGATGGTACTAGAGAAGAGGCAGATGCTTTTGTAGGGTACCTGAATGGAATAGGTTCCTTTCTAAATTTCACACACAGTTGTAGTATTATAGGTATAGCATATCTGGATACATATATTTCCAATGGTATTCATGGATTTAAATCTAGAATACATACGAAAGAAACCTTTAGTAACTCATATCTCGAATACAAAAGTTGTCATCCGACCAGTCAAAAAAGGAGTATTATAAAGGAGCAATGTATTAGGACCACACAGATGACATCAGAATACAATGAGATGGTTAGGGAAATGCAATATATAGGAACCCTATTTGAGGAGAGGGGATATCCCAGATCTATTATTAGAGACGTTAGTAGTTTTGTAACAAAGGAGTGGGGGCAAAATATTGCCCATTGCTAGGTGTTGGGCTGGATAAATTTAAGGATACGTTGGAGAAGGACAATGACAGTACAAAAGATCATGTATAGCTGAATATAGTCCTTATGTCAAAGAAGTAAAAGACATTATAAGCAAGAATTGGAATATAATCTCTAGCGCCTATTCTTGTAAGGTTTCAACCTACATTCCCTACTTTTGTTTCCAATTACTTTATTTAAACTTTCCTTTAAATTGACTTCCATATAACCCCTTTCTTTAAATCTATGAAAGCTATCATATAATTCTCTATTTCTATCCTGGACATTATTACATAGCCTTGCTATTCTCATAAATTCAGTATGGGGAATGGATTTAATAGTATGTAGTGGATGGTAGCTTTCCCCATGTAGTATATTACTACCCTCTGGATATTTCTTATGTATACTTGTAACCACTTTTTTAGAATCACTATTTCCTTGTATAACTACATCCAAAAAATTGACCCTATTTCCTTTTTGTAACCCATCAAATTTTACTCCCATATTATTTATTTGTATTTCATTTATAAATTGATCCACTAACTCATTTCCTCCTTTACAAATGAAAATAAGATCATCTATGTATCTAAAATATTTAATTACAAATCTTTGAAAAAATTGATTAGTATAAATAAACATATTTTCAAACAAACCCATAAATATATTAGCATAACATGGGGCAAATGGAGCCCCCATTGCTGTTCCCTGTGTTTGTCTGTACAGATTTCCATCAAATTCAAATATATTATTCTGTAAGCACATCATAATTAATTCCAAAATATATTCTACCATAGGACTTTCACCTAAAAAATACTTTATAGCTCTTAATCCATCAGAATGACTAATTATGGTATATAGGCTAACCACATCTATTACTACAAAAAACATGTCCTTTTCCCATTTTATTTCATCCACTTTTATCAAAAATTCAAATACATCTTTTATATACGATGGCAATTTTTTAACTAAAGGAACTAAAAATTCATGTAAAAAACAAGAGATATTATGCAAAAAACTGCCACTGGCGGAAACAATTGGGCGTCCAGGTGGATTATATATGTCTTTATGAATTTTGGGCAAACAATAAAAACATGGCATTCTAGGATTCTTTATAGCAAATTTATCTTTCACATCTTTAGTTGAAAAATAATGTAATCTTTGCCCTTTATTCAATAATTCCTTATATTCAGCCTGAGCTTTAAAGTAATCAGCCATTTCTATTTGCTCATATACTGAATTGTCATTCAAATGTGTATAACACATAGATGTATATTGGATGTAGCTTAATACAACTAACTTCCCCCCTTATCTGCAGGTTTAAACACCATTTTATCATTCTTACTTAAATCATTTAAACATTTCCATTCCGCTTTGTCTAAATTATGCCTAATACATTTTTTATTAATGTTCCTAAATCTGTTGTATTCTATTTGTATATTATAATTCAAAGACATATCAAAACGAGATATATTTTCATTTCTACAATAGGGAATGAAGTCACTTTTAACTTTAATATTTTCTGTATTAAGCTTACAGTAAGCATTGCAATAAACTTCTTCATCATCCACTGAATGACAAGAGTAAAAACTGTCATCAGAACTAACATTTTCATCATGCACATCATCACAGCTTTTACTATTACCTACTTCCGTATTAAAGAAATGTATAAGCTTCAATTTTCGTACAAAACGAAAAGCATCACATTTTAACTCATGCAGTCTGGGAAAAACCGTTGGTAAAAATTTCAAACCTCTTTCTAACACTGCAATATCACAGTCAGTAAGAACTAATCCAGATAAATTAATAACGTACTTACATTCAGTTGAATTACTAACATTGTTATTAATCCCATTTACCCCGTTTATTAGTCCGTTGAAATGTTCATTGTTCATTATAGTAACCTTGTGCTGCCCCATTCCAACTGCGTTTTCGACCTCTGAAACCACCACGTAAAGTATTTAAATACGTATTGTTCCCCACAGGAGGTAAATAGGGAAAATCTTCATCTGTATCGCCTTCTGTGACCGATGTCACACTCTCCCCGACGTAAACGCTCTATTCTCCTTGTTCATAACCCGCTTCTTCTGTTGTTCAAACTGTACTTGTGGTTTCCGCCCTTTAGGATTCGTCGCCACCAAAAACGCACGTTTATTGTTGTAATCACGTAGATCACGAATTAACGTGTTCTTCTTCCTGTCAATCAAATCTTGTTCATACCCCTGCAGTTGTTCGTTGGTTTTGATTAAAAATTGCTGTAAATCTTCTTGAGATATGAAATTAGTAATGTCCTTACATAAACTTTTAATCTCTTCTCTTAACTTTTGTTTTTTGAACTGATCTCGTTCCACTAAAATGCGTACCCACTCTAAACTGCACTTGTGTGCAGCTGCTATCCATCTCTCATGGAATACACGCTCTTCCAATAGAGTTAGATCAAATGGGGTAGAGGGATTTTTAACGGCTCTCAGACCCCGAGGAGTAATTTCTAACTCCTCATACCTTTGCATACTTTGTGAATTTAAAAAAACGGCAGTCTTTCCATATGAGAAAATATATCCGATACCTCTGGATTAGTAAAGATTTCCGATTTTTTACCAATTTTGGAAAACGGATTTTGGTTCCATAATTTTCTATCTTTTGTCCATTTGTTAAGTACCACATTACCTAGTTCATTAGAAATGGAACCATCATTTCTATTTGGCACAGTAAAAGTAGAATTAGAACCTGCTGCAACATCCGTAATTCCTGATGCAGTTTCCAACGATTTGGGCATAATGTCCAATGGAGTATCTAGGAAAATCCTAGGTAATCCAACTAAAGAGTCACTGGTCATAACTTGTAAAACCACAGCAACCAAAGAAAAAACTGGAAAAACTGGATAAACCACACTCGACAAACCAGCAGCTCCATAGAAGGAAATATTTATTGCACAGAAAAAAATCTCTAGCGCCTCGGCCACTTGCCTTTAACAGAGTACAAAAACTAATATTCATCTCATCCATTTATACAACAGCTAAAACACATAATTAATTAATTACATAATAAGCTCCAATTAACTTTTTAAAGAAACAGCCTTGTATTCACACTTTTAGACAAAGCTTTTCCAGATGCATTCCTGATTAAGTCCTTCAGGAAACATTGTATTCAATTTTAAAATCAGGAATGCTTCTTTTTTCTTCAAAATATATTTAACATACTCATCACTCATAAATTTGTTAAAAACTATATTATCTAAAATTGTCACCAAAAGACCATCAAGGCTACCTTTATGAATTTCATTAAAGTGTGTAGCTACAGGACTAGTTAATTTATTATTTCTAATATCTCTGATGTGTTCCTTTATCCTGCATGAGAATTGTCTTTTGGTTTCCCCTATATAAAATTTGTTACAAGTACATTTAAGTGCATATATAACTTTTTCAGTTCTACACGTAAAATGCCCATTTGTTTGAAAATTAATGCCATTAATCGTATCAAAAGTAGGACTCACATATTTACAAATGGTACAATTTCTACACACCCTTGTACCTTTTTTCTCTATGCCCCTTTCTACATCAAACTTTGGACTATGAAACCTACTATGCACTATAAAGTCTTTAATGTTTGTCCTAACTCTATCGGAAGAGTGTGTATTCCATGAGAGATGGATTGCAGCTGCACACAAGTGCAGTTTAGAGTGGGTACACATTTTAGTGGAACGAGATCAGTTCAAAAAACAAAAGTTAAGAGAAGAGATTAAAAGTTTATGTAGGGACATTACTAATTTCATATCTCAAGAAGATTTACAGCAATTTTTAATCAAAATCAATGAACAACTGCAGGGGTATGAACAAGATTTGATTGACAGGAAGAAGAACAAGTTCATTCGTGATCTACGTGATTACGACAATAAACGTGCATTTTTGGTGGGGACGAATCCTAAAGGGCGGAAACCACAAGTACAGTTTGAACAACAGAAGAAGCGGGTTATGAACAAGGAGAATAGAGCGTTTACGTCGGGGGAGAGTGTGACATCGGTCACAGAAGGCGATACAGATGAAGATTTTCCCTATTTACCTCCTGTGGGGAATAATACATATTTAAATACTTTTCATGGCGGTTTCAGAGGTCAAAAACGCAGTTGGAATGGGGCAGCACAAGGTTACTATAATGAACAACGAACATTTCAACGGACTAATAAACGGGGTAAATGGGATTAATAACAATGTTAGTAATTCAACTGAATGCAAGTACGTTATTAATTTATCTGGATTAGTTCTTACTGACTGTGATATTGCAGTGTTAGAAAGAGGTTTGAAATTTATACCAACGGTTTTTCCCAGACTGCATGAGTTAAAATGTGATGCTTTTCGTTTTGTACGAAAATTGAAGCTTATACATTTCTTTAATACAGAAGTAGGTAATAGTAAAAGCTGTGATGATGTGCATGATGAAAATGTTAGTTCTGATGACAGTTTTTACTCTTGTCATTCAGTGGATGACGAAGAAGTTTATTGCAATGCTTACTGTAAGCTTAATACAGAAAATATTAAAGTTAAAAGTGACTTCATTCCCTATTGTAGAAATGAAAATATATCTCGTTTTGATATGTCTTTGAATTATAATATACAAATAGAATACAACAGATTTAGGAACATTAATAAAAAATGTATTAGGCATAATTTAGACAAAGCGGAATGGAAATGTTTAAATGATTTACGTAAGAATGATAAAATGGTGTTTAAACCTGCAGATAAGGGGGGAAGTTAGTTGTATTAAACTACATCCAATATACATCTATGTGTTATACACATTTGAATGACAATTCAGTATATGAGCAAATAGAAATGGCTGATTACTTTAAAGCTCAGGCTGAATATAAGGAATTATTGAATAAAGGGCAAAGATTACATTATTTTTCAACTAAAGATGTGAAAGATAAATTTGCTATAAAGAATCCTAGAATGCCATGTTTTTATTGTTTGCCCAAAATTCATAAAGACTTATATAATCCACCTGGACGCCCAATTGTTTCTGCCAGTGGCAGTTTTTTGCATAATATCTCTTGTTTTTTACATGAATTTTTAGTTCCTTTAGTTAAAAAATTGCCATCATATATAAAAGATGTATTTGAATTTTTGATAAAAGTGGATGAAATAAAATGGGAAAAGGACATGTTTTTTGTAATAATAGATGTGGTTAGCCTATATACCATAATTAGTCATTCTGATGGATTAAGAGCTATAAAATATTTTTTAGGTGAAAGTCCTATGGTAGAATATATTTTGGAATTAATTATGATGTGCTTACAGAATAATATATTTGAATTTGATGGAAATCTGTACAGACAAACACAGGGAACAGCAATGGGGGCTCCATTTGCCCCATGTTATGCTAATATATTTATGGGTTTGTTTGAAAATATGTTTATTTATACTAATCAATTTTTCAAAGATTTGTAATTAAATATTTTAGATACATAGATGATCTTATTTTCATTTGTAAAGGAGGAAATGAGTTAGTGGATCAATTTATAAATGAAATACAAATAAATAATATGGGAGTAAAAATTGATGGGTTACAAAAAGGAAATAGGGTCAATTTTTTGGATGTAGTTATACAAGGAAATAGTGATTCTAAAAAAGTGGTTACAAGTATACATAAGAAATTTCCAGAGGGTAGTAATATACTGCATGGGGAAAGCTACCATCCACTACATACTATTAAATCCATTCCCCATACTGAATTTATGAGAATAGCAAGGCTATGTAATAATGTCCAGGATAGAAATAGAGAATTATATGATAGCTTTCATAGATTTAAAGAAAGGGGTTATATGGAAGTCAATTTAAAGGAAAGTTTAAATAAAGTCATTGGAAACAAAAGTAGGGAATGTAGGTTGAAACCTTACAAGAATATAAAGAAAATTAAGAAAGAGGAAGATATATATTTTACTACTACTTACTCAGTTTTATCTGAAGCAATTTTAGATATAGTAAAATCTAGTTGTTAGAAGAGAAGTAGATTGTTTAAAACAAAAAAGATTACGTTTTTCTTTCTTTTAACAGAGGAAGAAACATTAAAGACTTCATAGTGCATAGTAGGTTTCATAGTGCAAAGTTTGATGTAGAAAGGGGCATAGAGAAAAAAGGTACAAGGGTATGTAGAAATTGTACCATTTGTAAATATGTGAGTCCTACTTTTGATATGATTAATGGCATTAATTTTCAAACAAATGGGCATTTTACGTGTAGAACTGAAAAAGTTATATATGCACTTAAATGTACTTGTAACAAATTTTATATAGGGGAAACCAAAAGACAATTCTCATGCAGGATAAAGGAACACATCAGAGATATTAGAAATAATAAATTAACTAGTCCTGTAGCTACACACTTTAATGAAATTCATAAAGGTAGCCTTGATGGTCTTTTGGTGACAATTTTAGATAATATAGTTTTTAACAAAGTTATGAGTGATGAGTATGTTAAATATATTTTGAAGAAAAAAGAAGCATTCCTGATTTTAAAATTTAATACAATGTTTCCTGAAGGACTTAATCAGGAATGCATCTGGAAAAGCTTTGTCTAAAAGTGTGAATACAAGGCTGTTTCTTTAAAAAGTTAATTAGAGCTTATTATGTAATTAATTAATTATGTGTTTTAGCTGTTGTATAAATGGATGAGATGAATATTAGTTTTTGTACTCTGTTAAAGGCAAGTGGCCGAGGCGCTAGAGATTTTTTTCTGTGCAATAAATATTTCCTTCTACGGAGCTGCTGGTTTGTCGAGTGTGGTTTATCCAGTTTTTCCAGTTTTTTCTTTGGTTGCTGTGGTTTTACAAGAATTGGAATATACTTTGAAGTGATGTAATGGTACAGAATAAGATAGGTGATAATCCTTGTTATGTGTATAAGACAGGTCACAATTTAAAGTTTAGATTTGAAAGAGGGAATACAGGAATCAGATATATATAAATAATGAGGGATAGACCAGGAAGTGTGGGTATTGTAAACAGTGTCAGGACATTCTGGAAGAAAATGTTACGACACTGGAGGATGTTAACCACACTGAGATATGGTTCAAGAAAGGTAATTGTTCCCAGCACATAATTTATCTAGCTAAATGCGTCATCTGTCCTAGTTTCTATGTCAGGAAGATGGCTAGACAATTAAGAAATAAAATATATGATCATAATTACTCTACTAAAAGAGGGGATCTTAATAATGCACTATATAGACATATACACAAGAACAGTGATAGGCACGTCTTCAAATTTGGGATCTTGGAACAAGTTAAACCTAATCCCGGGGGGGGGGGGCGGGGATATAAAGGCCATTTTAGGTGAAAAGAAAATTAAATGGCAGCTTAAAGTTCCTGGCTTGAATGATCATATTCCCACCAAGCCATTATTAGAAGTTAGATAAAGTGCTGGCAGATTACCTGTAGTGGTTAGGGATTCATCTGAAAACACTATATTATGTGTAAATGTATTGTGTGCTAGTGTTGCTATTTATGTATAAAATAGGAAGTCAGTAAAGTTTAATGAGTGTGTTCTTTCTCCCCATAAATACATACAATTTGAAAATTTGGTTGAATTACATGAGTGATCTAGGTATACTTTTAATATTTCATGTATAATTAAGAAAAGTAGGTTTATATGTGAATAATGAGGGAAGTATCACATGATTACACATGAGGTTATGAATATGCTAATTATGGATTCAAAGTGTAAGACCATTCCCATTGGGTAATACATAGTATTTAAATGGTAGGGACCACTACTTAGATGTTCTGATGAAGTCTATATGTTTTAGATGAAAGCGCTTAACCGAGTGGTTTTGTCATAGTGAGCCGTGATTCATACAGTGTTTCTTTTAGTGATTAGAGTTGTATTTCTGAGTTGAGGATACGCTGTTTGTTGTGTGTTTCATTTACTACTGTGATATGATGTCACATGGACTGTAGGTTCCATACTGATAGTAACCGAGGCTGTGGCACTACTGTATTATAACATAACAAAACCAGTGCTCCATGCTGATGACAGCTGAGGCTCTGACATTACTGTCCTATGATGTAACAAAGCCTGTGTTCCATGCTGGTGGTAAATGAGGCTTTGACAATACTGTATTATTTTTTCCCAAATATTTTTATTGAATTTTTAGAATAGGTATATATTTTTTTTATTTTATTATTATTATTTTACATTTGTTTACAGGGAAAGTCCAACTGGACACAGGTCCTTTTTCAGCAGAGGCCCAGGGAGAAAAGCTCCAGTAATAAAAAATACAAAAAAATACAAAACAATGCAGAAGTACAACAGACGCAACAATACATAAGTATACATAGTGACAGTAGTCATAAAAACAGCTACATAAATCTGTCCAGTACAATTCCTTATACATACACATTTTTCTCACACATTACAAATGAATATATACAATTTAAATGAAAGAGAGAGAGAGAGAGAACAAGATTTGATAGTTTAGGCCTGATATTGCTGGGTGATAATACATAATGAGCAAGATACAGTTCAAGAGACTAAGGTAAGCTGTACAGGACAGTTGCAAGGACAGGGCCAAGATTCTAGTAAGTGTATTCTAGGAGATTTTTGAATTGTAGTATAGAGTAGTTGGAGGCCATAGGGGTTGGCAATTTATTCCATATTTTAGGAATGAAATTAGAGAAGAGTGACTCCACAGCTGAATCTTTAGCTTTGGTGATGTCTAGGAGCTGTTTACTGGAGTGGAGGGATCTAGAAGTGGTGTAAGGGTATATGAGAGTTTGAAGAGCAGGTATTTTATCTGGTTGATGCAGTATTTTATTGGCAAAGGTTAACTGATTAAAGTGTAGCAACTGAGGAAGCTCTAACCATTTTAGTTGAGTGATGTACAGTGATGTGACCTGTATGTGGCTTCAGTGGTAAACTTGGCAATTTTATTGTAGCAAGATGCCAGTTTGCTTAAATCAGTTTTGTGGAGGATGGTTAGTATTGGGGAGGTGTATAGGAGGGGTGACAAGAGATATTTGTGAGTGATAGTAGCTTTGGTGTTTCTTGTTAGAATTTTTTTGTTTCTGTATAGAAGACTTCGCTTCTTTTAGAGCTTCTTAATGGTTTGAGCTATGTGAATATCAAATTTCAAGTTATTGTCAATTTCTACACCTAGCCGTTTAGTGTGAGTTATAGGTGTTATAAGTTTTATTTCTATATAGGATGTTGAATGACAGGGAAGATGGGGGGTCTTGTTGGATAGAAGAGAAGGAGCTTAGTTTTGATGGGATTTAGAATGAGTTGGGAGTTAGTGAGCCATGTTTCTACAGATAGAAAGGAATCTTGAGTTATGATGTGGAGGTCTTTTATGGGGCAGGCTGAGCATATTAGAGTTGAGTTGTCTGCATATTGAACCACTGAGGCGCGAAGTATGGAAGAGTGGAGCTGCTTGGTGAAGAGTGAGGAATAGTAGAGGCCCAGGGATGGAGCCTTGTGGTACCCCTAATGCAACTTGGAGGAGAGAGAAGGTGGTGTTGTTATTGAATAATCTGTTGTCATCCTGCTAGGTAGCTTTCGAACCAGGTGATGGAGGAGTTACTAAGATTTAGGGTAGAAAGAACATTGATGAGTTTACTGCGATTTACCATATCAAAGGCTTTGGACAAGTCCAAGAATATGGCAGATACAAATTGTCCATTATTTCTATGGTGGTTCACTGTGTTGGTAAAGGACATTAGGGCTGTGGTGTTGCTGTGAGAGGGTCAAAAATCATTTTGAGGGTTTGATAGTAGTTTATGTGCTTGAAGGTAGTCCATGAGCTGGGTTTGTATGACTCTTTCTAGGATTTTAGATAAGGGAGATAGGATAATTAGTACGTTCAGTGGAATAACCCCCATTGTGTAAAGGAAGAATGTGGGAAATTTTCCAAATAACAGGTACTAGGCTGTCAGATATAGATCTGTTTATGAGTATGGTTACTGGGTATGCTATGGCTTCTGCTGTGATTTGCAAAAAAGTCAGGTGGGAGGTTGTCTGCAGCTAGGGTGGTTGGTTTCAGATTTTTTATGGTATCAACAGGCACTGGGTGTAAAATAAATTGGTCGGTGCTATTTTAGGAGTTGGTGCTGTTCTGGTGTGTGACAAGGACAGAGTTGTTGGCTTTGTTTTGCAGTTCTAAGAATGTTTGTCTTGCTAATTGGGTTCTGTTTTTGTGAAATTTTTCCCAAGCCTTCTGTTTTTGTGAATTTTTTCCCAAGCCTTATCTCTAGCCTTGAGTAGGACTCTACATTCTTTACTTAGCCAGGGTGCATAGTTTGCTTTCACTCCAGTAGTTTTCAGTGGTGTGTGGCAATTTAGTACATCTAAGAAGGTGGTGTTTAAGGAGTTAACAGCATCTTCTAGGGGTAGCTGTCTGAGGGGTTCCCAGTTGCAGCTTTTTAGAGTGGAGATGAACCTGTTTGGGTTGAAAGGTTTTTTATTTCTGATTAGGTGGCGGGTTGGCTGGTTTGGTGAGTGCAGGTTCTTAGAAGAAAGGTTGGCTGATGGTAACTCAAGCTGTCAGACTGACTGAGATGATAGAGTGGGGTTGTTAACTAAGATCCAGTCGAGGATAGACTGTCATTTGGATGATTTGTCAGTCCTTGTAGGAGATGGGATGAGTTGGGTGAACCCATGGAGGTTGACATGGGTCAATGGATTTTGAGAGGAGCAATTAAGCCAGTCAATGTTGAAGTCACCCATCAAGACTGTTTCTTGTGGGAGGGAGTTAGAGATCAAGTGAATTATGTTTTCTAGTGTGGGAATATTATTACCTGGTGGGATATAACCTCCTATAATGTTAATGTGTTTTATGGGGTTAATTTTTAGTTTGGCAAATATTAATTCTGCATTTTCAAAGTCAGGGATATTAATTCTAAACGGTCAAAGATTAGATTATCTTTGAATAAGATTGCTATTCCCTTGCCCCTTCTGGTTTGCCTGTCTTTACGTAGGATGTTGTACCCAGGAGCTGTGATTTTGTTGTTGTTATTGTCGGGTTTTAGCCATGTCTCTGTTATTATTACAATATCAGGAGAGTAGAGAGAAAGCAGGGCATGCAGATCATGAACTTTACTTGTAATACTTCTTACATTCATATTAAGGAGGAGAAGGGAGATTTGTTTCTCTGGTATAATAGTCCAGGGTTGAATGTGATAGAGTTGTTTACTGTATTAGTTAGAGGAATGGGGCCAGGATTAGGGTGTATCTCCTCAGAGCAGTATAGTTGTTTAACAGTGTGTAAAAGGAGTTTGGCAAGCTTGCTTTGAAGTTTGGCGTGTCTTTGGCAGGTTTGGGATGTGGTTTTTAGAGGGTGGAATTTGTTTGCATGACCATCTATGTGGCTAATATAGAATAGGGGTGGAGCTATAATATAGTTTAAAGGTCTGTCTAAGTTGGATAATGAAGAGGTTTGCCAGGGAGGGGGATACGTGGACTGTAGTAGAGTATCATATGAGGTTAGGGAGTATAAGAGAAATAGTAGTGAGCTAATGATGATATGTAGGGCTGGTAGGTGTAGGTGTTTCTTATTAATTAGAAGTATTTTATTTGGTTGATTGGTATTTTTGAGTGTAGAGATTAATGGGTCGAATAGCATTGGTATTTGATAGAGTATATGCATAATGTTTGAATTTTAGGTATGTGGGTTATGAAATAGCAGAGGGAGTGTTGTTTTGATTTAAGTACTGATAAGTGAATGATAGGGTGTTTATTGGTTGGTTAAGTTATTTGAGCTAAGGAGATGAGGTGTGGGCAGTGAGTAGTAGTTGCAACTGGGAGGGGATGGAAGAGTATAAATCAAGTTGAAGTGAGGGTGGGTGGGAATGGGGATAGGATAGGATAGGATAGGATAGGACAGGATAGGATAGTGGAGCCCAAGCGAAGTGGGCCACAACAGATTGCATCATATGCAAACAGACAAAAAAAAATCTGTAAGTGTAACTTTCTGCAACTTTTGCAGTACAGCCTCTCTTATATTTTAGAGCATAGATTTGTTTTGTGCCAAATACACTGGGATTGCAGTAATTTGTGTCACCTTCCACTTCTAC
Organism: Protopterus annectens; assembly: GCF_019279795.1. Taxonomy (NCBI): domain Eukaryota; kingdom Metazoa; phylum Chordata; order Ceratodontiformes; family Protopteridae; genus Protopterus; species Protopterus annectens. The sequence continues at coordinate 63,360,092 of NC_056725.1, forward strand.
TGTGAGGACAGGGAAATCCCTATTTCTGAAAGAGGTAGAAGCAGGCCATTCTAGAGGGGGTTTAAGAGCTAACAGATCAGCTCGCTAGGTGTAACGCTCAAAGGCAGTAAGCTGAAACGCAGCTAATAAATAACCTGCCTTAAATTCTAAAGAATGATCTGTTGGAGATCTATATGATGGAGCAACGTACAGCTTTTGAAAGTAAAAGTAGGATATAGAATCTGATTATCTGATAGGGGGAGATGGGGGGATTATTACCAGCGACCCGGTGAAGTGTGCGTGACACTTTTAAATTTAGCCTTAGGAAAATCCACAGTGAACCAAAATATTGCTGAGAAATTAAAGGGAAGACATATAATGCATGGACTAGTGTCAGATGGCGAGTTGTGGTCGTAACTCAGTCAGCTTAAGAATTGTTACATCGGCTGCTTCCTGCACTTGCAGTAATTCTTGCAAAAAAGCTTGTTTAAGGCTTAAACACATGGACTAGTGTCAGTTAGATGGCGGGTTACATTCATAACTGAGTCAGCTTAAGAACTGTTCACATCGACTGCTTCCTGCACTTGCAGTAGTTCTCGCAAAAAGGCTTGTTTAAGGCTAATTGGCAAGCACACTTTTCTCGGATGCTGTAAGAAGCAGGCTGTGGTCAGGTATGAAATTTTTCTTCAACAAACATAATATAAGAACAAAACAAACTATTAACAAGGGTGTCTAGTTTAACATAGGATCATAGGAGGTTACTAGGCTAATGGCGCTGGGGCCCTTACAAGCCTAGCAAAGAGTTTATCCCCAAAAAAGAAACCTCAGTCAGCAGCTGTCACCCCTGTCAATGAGGGACAAAGGTGGAAACCCTGGGACAAATTAGTGATTTTCCATCCACTCATCATGCTTGCTCTTGAAGAGGGTCAGTGAGGTACTCTGTTTGAGATGTATGGGAAGTCTATTCCAGAAATGGGGCAGCCTCTGGAAGACAAATCTGTCTCTCCAGCAGGTTTTATTGATGTCACATATTAGATTTAGGCCTTTCAAGCAGGTAATGCGCAAGGAGTTAGACTTAAGGATATGGAACATCTGTAGTAGGGTGGGGTCTGATATTGCCTTGTAGGCAAGACACAAATCACCTCTGAGCAATCTGTCCGATACCAAGTAGACTGATAGTGAACTGAACCTGTCCACATAGGAGAGGTGTTGGTGGCCATGGATTCTCTTAGTGAGGTATTTCTGTGGCCTTTTCAGTTGGTGCAGGTGTTTGGAGAGGTACATACCAAACTGGGCATATACTCAATTATAGGCCTAATGAGGGAGAGGTACAGAGAGGTTCTGGATGCAATCCCCTTACTTATAAGATGAACCAAGTAAAAGACTTTTCTGACCACTGCCGCTACATGATGGTCGAATGTGACATTATTGTCAACCTGACTACCCAGGTCTCACACCACAGATTGTGTGCTTAGGGTATTGCGGTTGATGTGGTAATCAGTAGGGGCCATGTTTTTGCTGAATGGTATGATAATACATTTTTTTGTGTTTAACTTAAGGCCATGACTTTGGCACCACTCATTTGTTGCCATGAGACCCTCTTGCAGTATGTTAACATCATTTGGGGAGTCAATGACAGCACCCAACTTACAGTCACACCGAAGACTTGGTCAGCCACAGGCCTTTTGTCTTTTCCTGGACCTCTGAGAAATAGATGCCAAACAGTAAGATTCCCAGGACAGATCCCTGCAGAACACTGCTAGTGACAGGTCTGCTGTCACAGGTGGTAATGCCTATTTTGACCTTGTGGGTCCTATCGGTGAGCCAGTTGACCACCCACCTGATGAGACAGGGATTTACACCAAGTTATGTTAGCTTTTCAATGATGCCTGAGTGGGGAATTGTGTCAAAGGCCTTGGCCAAATCAAGGTAAAGTGTATGTACTCACTTTCCCTCATCCAGGACATTTGTGACAGTCTCAAAGAAGTCAACTAGGTTCAACAGGCAAGATCTGCCCTGACAAATCAGAATTGGGTGGGGTCAAGTCTTTGGAGATTGCCTATGCCCTTGTTTATGAGATTCATAATAATATGCTTCATGGCTTTACAGATCAGACCTGTCAAGCTAATGGGGTGATATTTTCCTGGGCTAGTAGTGGCACCACCTTTATGCAAGGGGATGACAATGGCAGTTCTCCACTCAGCTGGAATGAAGCCTATAATTAGGCTGCTGTTGAACAGGGTGCTTAATGGCAAAGCTAGTTCTTGCTGGAGATGGTGCAGAATACAGCCTTGGATACTAACAGTTCCCATGAAAGCTGTATTATTTGCCTTGGATAGGACCTTTAACACTAGATCTATGGAGATGTGAGGTGCAGGACAAGTATCGGGGATGTTGAATGGACCTTTGGGGAGGATAGGGGGGTGAAGTTTGCCCTGAACCTATCAGCTAGCAGGTTGGCTAAGTCAACAGGATCAGTGTAAATGACACCATTAAGTACTAATTCAGAACAGACCTGGGCTTTCCCATGGAGGTTCTTGATGTAACTGAAGAAGACTTTGTGGTTTCCCTTTGTTTTGGAGGCTAGTTTCAATTCATAATTGGCTTTGGAGGTTTTCACTAGTGATCTAATTTGCTTGTTGAGGCTGAGGTGGTAGTTTTTCCAATATGGGATTTGTTTCTTTTTACTCTTGGACAACAGTTTCTTCCTTTTGTTCTGTTGAGTATGGCTGAGTTCAAATATCCTCTGGGGTGGTTGGGGTGTGAAGCTACTGATACCCTCCCTTAGGAGGTTGTAGTTATCTTTTGGGAACTTTTTTAGCCTGGTTATGGCTGGGGGGGGGGGGTTGGGTGTGATAGAAATTTCGAAAGAGACAGACCAATGATCTAAACTCACCAGGGAAGAATATACTATGGTCATGGTACAGTGGACACCCATGTTGGTGAGAACCAAGTCCAGAATGATATCTCCCCTTGTGGGGCATGAGACGAGTTAGTCTAGTGCGTTAGAACTGATGAGGTCAAGGAATCATTGGGTGACTGCACTAGTGCAGGAATAGTTCACCCAGTCTATAATGGTGTAGTTTAGGTCACCAAGCATCAGGGTGTTAGGAGGTACCTTGATGGAGACAAGTAGGTCCAGGTAGGAGGAGCGGGTGTCCTGAGTCATGGAAGGGGATCTATAGTTGGCTATAACTTGGATGTGTTGTCTTGCCAACTGTCACTTGCACCTGGAGTAATTCCACTGCATCATGCTGGTGAACCAGTCTGGAGTTGTGCCTGTCCTTAGTGAAGATACAGACTCCACCACCCTTAGTCTTTCCATCCTCATTTTGGAGTCAGAAAGTGTGGAATGGTATGAATAAACTTCCACGTGAATAGTTTCTGTTGTAATGAAATAGTTATTTCCTTTGCAGAGACTAGTGTTAACTTTCTATCAGTGTCATTAGGGATTTGATTATTTATTGTTTTATAATAATCTGAAAAGTTTTTGTTATAATTTAGTTTTTAATTATTTTATAATTGCTTGATATGTGTCCTCTTCCTTGAACAGTTTGTGTTGTAAAGAAAATCATATACTCTGTAAATTTAGGAACATTTTGTGATTTTAATTGCATTGATTCTAATCTGTTTATGATATATTGTCTTATATCCTGTATTACTAACCACAAATTATTGTCTAAATTAAATGTATTTGTTACCTGTTCCACTGTTATATCTTTCCTAGATTCTAACAATTGATGGCAATAAATCAATTAATTTCTCCTAAGAGTCTTGACTGTGTCTATATCAACAGTGTTCTGTGTACATGCAACAGGGTATAATAAAAATGTCCAAGCTTTTATGTGTGGATTTTTGTTCAAAAGGTTTTTATATGTACTTAATATGTTTATTATAAATTTGGAACTTATATGTTTGTGCTTATTTTCTGATATATATTTTTTTACCATCCAGAACAATTGTTTGATACTATTTCTGCATATTGTGAAAACAATGTAAAACCTGATTTTAACCATATTTTTTCACGTAATCACTTCTATTTGGCTGAATAAGAAGCATTTATCAATAATGATACTGTCTTTATGATAGATGACAATTCCTCCTGGTTCCCAATCATTTAAATGATGGTTCTTAGCAATTCTAAGTTTACTAGGGTGCCATAGAAAGTTTAGCATTAATCGATTATTATTAAATTGTTTTATATAAGATTTAGAAGGGAAGAGAAAAGATTTGTATAAAGTATAATAATTTTGGAAAACTAATCATTTCAATTATGTAAAGTCTGTCTTCCATTGAAAAAATAATTTATTCAGTTTATGTATGAGACTTTTAATATGATTCAAGATATTAATGTAGTTCATTGTGATTGTTTTGTCTAAGTCTTTTGTTATTGTGACTCCCAGAAATTTAATTTTATCTTCAACTGCTAAATATTTGGGAACTTCTTTGTCTAAATCTTTCTAACTGGAGTTTATAAATAAGATCTTTGTCTTACTATCATTAAACTTAAGGCCCGAGAGGCTCTGAAAATGTTCAATTAAATTTAATAGAGCTTTTAGTGAGTTGTTATTATCATTTAAGGTTAACAAAATATCATCCGCAAACAGCTGAATTTTCATTACTAGACTATTATCAAGTTGTATACCTTTAATATTTTCATTCATCGTAATAATGTTTGCAAATGGTTCAATGGCCATAGCAAACAATAATTGAGACAAGGGGCATTAGTGTTTTGTGCCCTTAGTAATTTCAATAGACCTAGAAAAACGTGAGCCAATCCTTATATAAGCTAAGGATTTTTCATAAAGAGATTTAATTAATAGTGTACATTTTTGTGAGAATACATATTCTTCTAGAACCAATCATAAATAATTCCAGTGAACTTGAATCAAAGGCATTGTTTACATCTAAAGTAACTATAGTTATATTATTTTTGTAAGGTTAATATAATGAATTAAGAATAAGATTATTTTAATATTATCATATGTGTTTCTATCTTTTATAAAGCCAGTTTGAGCTTCGTCAATTAGCAATGGAAACAACTGTTTAATTCTAGCTGCATACATTGCCACAAACATCTTGTAGTCAACATTTAGTAAAGATATTGGCCTATGAGATGAAGATTCACTTGCCTTTTATCTAGTTTTAAAACAGGAGATATTATTGTGTATTTCCGAGAAGGAGGTATATCCCTGCAAACTTTTACTAAAGTCAACACTTTTAACAGTTATGCTAGTGCTTCTTTTGTTAGTAATTTAAACATTTCTGGTATAATATTGTCTATACCCAGAGTTTAAAGTACTTTCATTGTGATTTGTTTATATATATTAACTTTATATAATCATCTAATAGTTTAATTTTTATATATTTCTTAAAAAAGGCTTTTAATGTGCTTTGTGGTTCTATTTTTTTTACTCTGCACATTAATTTTATGAAAATATAATTTAAAGGCTTCTAGTATTCCTTCTAAGTCTGATACTTTCTTCTTAGTACCTGGAATATATATTTCCTTTATCTGGCCCACTTTTGCAATTTTTTTAGTTCTACTTGCTATTTTTTTCTGATTTCTGGGATTCATCGATTCATTTTCTCTAGTTTCATCATTGTCTTATGATGTAGTGTCTCTAGATATGTTTTGTTCATCTCATCCACTTCACTTGTTAACTGCTTCTTCCCTTAATGAATATCAAGATACATCTTCAGTGAGATTTATGTCTAAAAAGGTTTGTATCTCTTTAACATAAAATTCCTTAAAATCTTTGGATTCATTATATATGAAGTTATTCTAGTAATATTTATTCTTTGCTTTATATTCATGTCCAAGTCAAAAGTAGTTGCATTATGGTCTGACAAAGGGCAAGTGATTATTTTGACTTTATCTAGTTTAACAGTTAGGTCTCTTGATATTTAAACCATGTCTATTGTTGATTGTGTACCACGTCTGTGAGAATAGTGTGCAAAACTTAATGTATTTGTATCAGCATACTCATTAATGTCTACAATGTTAAAAGTGTCAATGACATCAGATAGTAACTTTGATATTGATGTTTTCTTACGTGTGTTTTTTGCATCAGTATTGCAATTATTCATTGTGCAATTAAAGTCTACTGCTATGTTTATATTTCCTTTAGAGTGATGAATAGTGTCTTTCAAGTGCTGCTTGGCCACTCTGACACCTAGTCCAGGTATCCAATAATTATTTACTAGTGTAGATATCCAACCATTAATTGATACCATCATTAAACAAAAAAAACTCCCAATCCCAAGGTGAGAATGTCTCTTCAAAAAAAAGGCAAATTAAAACTGGAAGGCTCGACCCCTTTCAGCAAACTCCAAGGAAAAACCTCCAAATGGGCCTTGCCCGAAGTAAAACACATGGGAAGGGAAATAAAACCCATTTTTATCTTCTCCCCCCAAACCCCAATCAAAAATTCCATATCATAGGTGACAGTGCTCAACCCACCCTCACAAACTCAGGAACCTCATATGGCCTTCCTGAAAACACTGGAGGATAAATGTATCTCCAAACACCATCATACTAGGTGACTTCAACTACCCTAATATAGACTGGGAACACTACTCAAGCCCAAACACTCTAGCCCAAAAGTTCCTGGAATTCATAAACTCAAATGCCATGGAACAACTAGTCACCATCCCACAAGAGGAGAAAACATACTTGATCTCAACATCACGAACATGGGAGCACAATGTTTAACGCCGAAGTATACCCCTCACTGGTGAGATCTGATCACAAACTAATCTCGCTGGAGGTCCTCATCCGCCCCACCTGAAATGAAAAAGACCACAGTAAAGAACTTCTCGGCCGACTTCACACTTCTAAAGACTAGTGTGGTCTCCTTTAAGGCCCTGAGCCGGCGGTTAACATTACTCAAACCGCTGAATCACTTACAAATGCCTTCTACCAGCACCTGCAGGCTGCATGGATCAGGCAATCCCAAGCAAAACAAAGACTCTTTGTACCAAAGGCAAGCGTCCAGTCTGGTGGACCCCAGCCATAAACAAACTCTACAACAAAACGAGAAAGCTACTACAAGATAGAGCAAAATCCTTAAAAGGTAAGACACCGCTGATCACTATAAGTAAAAAGCTGAGAGCTCTCATAAAATCATCCAAAGCTAATTTTGAGAAAAAAATAGCTAAGGACTCTAAAGACAACCATAAGGCATTCTTTAGCTATGTCAGAAACCTAGGAGGAAACTCCCAGATATGCTCAGAATTAGTTCAAAATGATGTGAAGATTACTGATCCTACAGACATTGCCAACATAGTGGCTGACAGGTTCAGTGCAAACTTCTCCCCCCCCCCCCTAAAGGAGAGATATCTATACCAAATGATTGTAGCCCCCCAAACATCTCTAATGCCCAGGTGAGAACTGCTCTCTCCAAGGCAAAGAACACAGCATCCATGGGACCTGATGGTGTCCCCGGCTGTGTGCTCCATGAACTCAACGAGGAATTAAACCCACAGTTAGGACAGCTGTTTAATCTTAGTCTCACCTCCGGATACGTACCCAGGGAGTGGCGCATGGTGACTGTGGTCCCACTCCACAAAGGCGGTGCCTCCACCGACCCTGGAAATTACCGTCCCATTAGCTTGACAAGCCTTATCTGCAAAGCCATGGAGAGGATCATAATGGATCTCATAAATAAAGACATAGGGAACTTGCAGACTTTGGATCCAACCCAGTTTGGCTTTGTCAAAGGCAGATCATGCCTTTTAAACTTGGTTGACTTTTTCGAAACAGTCACCAAGGCCATTGACAAGGGAAAGGCAGTCCATACAGCCTACCTAGACCTGGCGAAGGCTTTTGATACAATACCTCACTCGGGTATCATTGAAAAACACATCAACTTAAATGTAAACCCATACATTACAAGATGGGTTGCAAACTGGCTGAGTGACAGAACCCACAGGGTCAGAGTTGCTGGCGCCATGTCAGACTCAAAGCCTGTCACAAGTGGTGTCCCACAGGGCTCAGTCCTGGGCCCACTCTTGTTTGGCATCTACTTTCTGAAGTACAAGCAAACACAGGAGGGTTATGGCTGACAAAGTTTGCAGATGACTGCAAACTGGGCGCCGTGGTTGAAAACACATCCGACACAGATATCCTTCAGAAGGGTCTCTGAAAGCGGATAACTGGTGCCAGAGCCATGGCCTAAAGTTAAATGCCAAGAAATGCATAGTCATACCCTTGGGAAAAATAAGGTTACCCCTAGCTACCATATAGGTGTCAATCCCTGAACACAGAAGAAGTTATTAGGGACCTGGGAACCCAGGTTGACAGTAACCTTTCATTCGACACTCATATTGCAAAAGTAGTTAGGAAGACCTTCTACATTGCCCACCTTATCATGAAGGGATTCACATCTAGATCAAGGAAGTCATAGTCTCCTATACTCATCACTCATCAGACCAATGATCGGTACAATGCCCCATTCGGAATGTATCTGACCCGACACTTGCAGCAGCTGGAGAGGCCACAAAGTTCCTCACCAAAAGGATAAAGGGTCTCAAAAATCTGTCTTATGCTGCCCGACTGAAACACTCCAGTTATATTCAGTTGCTTACCGCTTGCTCAGAGGTGACCTATGCCTGACATACAAGGCCATGTCAAACCCAGATTTGATGAACATGCTTCATCTCAAAAATATAGATCCCTCAGAGCCACAAGGCGGAGACTTAAACCTCGACATGGTTATTAATAGGACGTGCTGGAGGGATAGATTCATCACCCAAAGACTCCCTATGCTGTGGAACAAAATCCCGGTTTATGTGAGGCAGAGCACCTCGCTGGCCTTGTTCAAGAGGAATCTTGACCAATGGATGGGAGATCGCAGATACACCCCAGGGGTTACCTCAGTGTCACTGCTCGACAGAGGCACAGCAAAATAATGGGCATAGTTTCTCCAAACTAAAGGGGTGGTGTAAGACACAAAACTATGGGCTAGGCTTATAAATGCCCTCGGGCAGATAGCCTAGTATGAACCTATGAACCTATGAACCTAATTATGTAAAGTCTGTCTTCCATTGAAAAAATAATTTATTCAGTTTATGTATGAGACTTTTAATATGATTCAAGATATTAATGTAGTTCATTGTGATTGTTTTGTCTAAGTCTTTTGTTATTGTGACTCCTAGAAATTTAATTTTATCTTCAACTGCTAAATATTTGGGAACTTCTTTGTCTAAATCTTTCTAACTGGAGTTTATAAATAAGATCTTTGTCTTACTATCATTAAACTTAAGGCCCGAGAGGCTCTGAAAATGTTCAATTAAATTTAATAGAGCTTTTAGTGAGTTGTTATTATCATTTAAGGTTAACAAAATATCATCCGCAAACAGCTGAATTTTCATTACTAGACTATTATCAAGTTGTATACCTTTAATATTTGCATTCATCCTAATAATGTTTGCAAATGGTTCAATGGCCATAGCAAACAATAACTGAGACAAGGGGCATTAGTGTTTTGTGCCCTTAGTAATTTCAATAGACCTAGAAAAATGTGAGCCAATCCTTATATAAGCTAAGGATTTTTCATAAAGAGATTTAATTAATAGTGTACATTTTTGTGAGACTACATATTCTTCTAGAACCAATCATAAATAATTCCAGTGAACTGAATCAAAGGCATTGTTTACATCTAAACTATAGTTATATTATTTTTGTAAGGTTAATATAATGAATTAAGAATAAGATTATTTTAATATTATCATATGTGTTTCTATCTTTTATAAAGCCAGTTTGAGCTTCGTCAATTAGCAATGGAAACAACTGTTTAATTCTAGCTGCATACATTGCCACAAACATCTTGTAGTCAACATTTAGTAAAGATATTGGCCTATGAGATGAAGATTCACTTGCATTTTATCTAGTTTTAAAACAGGAGATATTATTGTGTATTTCCGAGAAGGAGGTATATCCCTGCAAACTTTTACTAAAGTCAACACTTTTAACAGTTATGCTAGTGCTTCTTTTGTTAGTAATTTAAACATTTCTGGTATAATATTGTCTATACCCAGAGTTTAAAGTACTTTCATTGTGATTTGTTTATATATATTAACTTTATATAATCATCTAATAGTTTAATTTTTATATATTTCTTAAAAAAGGCTTTTAATGTGCTTTGTGGTTCTATTTTTTTTACTCTGCACATTAATTTTATGAAAATATAATTTAAAGGCTTCTAGTATTCCTTCTAAGTCTGATACTTTCTTCTTAGTACCTGGAATATATATTTCCTTTATCTGGCCCACTTTTGTAATTTTTTTAGTTCTACTTGCTATTTTTTTCTGATTTCTGGGATTCATCGACTAGGAATATAATTTCATTTTCTCTAGTTTCATCATTGTCTTATGATGTAGTGTCTCTAGATATGTTTTGTTCATCTCATCCACTTCACTTGTTAACTGCTTCTTCCCTTAATGAATATCAAGATACATCTTCAGTGAGATTTATGTCTAAAAAGGTTTGTATCTCTTTAACATAAAATTCCTTAAAATCTTTGGATTCATTATATATGAAGTTATTCTAGTAATATTTATTCTTTGCTTTATATTCATGTCCAAGTCAAAATTAGTTGCATTATGGTCTGACAAAGGGCAAGTGATTATTTTGACTTTATCTAGTTTAACAGTTAGGTCTCTTGATATTTAAACCATGTCTATTGTTGATTGTGTACCACATCTGTGAGAATAGTGTGCAAAACTTAATGTATTTGTATCAGCATACTCATTAATGTCTACAATGTTAAAAGTGTCAATGACATCAGATAGTAACTTTGATACTGATGTTTTCTTACGTGTGTTTTTGCATCAGTATTGCAATTATTCATTGTGCAATTAAAGTCTACTGCTATGTTTATATTTCCTTTAGAGTGATGAATAGTGTCTTTCAAGTGCTGCTTGGCCACTTTGACACCTAGTCCAGGTATCCAATAATTATTTACTAGTGTAGATATCCAACCATTAATTGATACCATCATTAAACAAAACCTCCCTGATCTATCATGATATGTATTTATAATGTTGGGCATTAAGATTGAGTTTTTCCTTAAAACTGCAACTCCTCTTCTTTTCTGTTTATAATGGGAACTTACTAAAACTGTATAATTATTTGTGTTAATTTTGTTTATGTCTTTGTGCGCAAGATGTGTCTTCTGTAGAAAAATAATTTGAGTTTTAACCATTTTCAGATATTTTAAAAGACTTTTCCTTTCATAATTATTATTTAAACCATTTACATTGATAGAAATACATTGTTAATACCAAAATTGCTAACCATAACTGAGTAATTTTACTAGAGAATAAAATATAGTTAACAAAGTAAACTGACATTTTCATCTGTTAAGACAAAAACATTATGATTCATAGACACCCAATAAAAAAAAAGTTGAACAATAAAACATTAACAAGTGAGATAAAAAAAAATTAGTCTAATCCTCCTATGGGGAAACAAACCCCTCCCTTGAATAGCTTAGGCATTCAAGTGTACCCTCTAAAACCTCTACCAAGATGCACTTCTTAGTCTAACTATCTAAACATTTATTCTAACAGAAAGCAGATTATTATATCTCTTTACCTTTTTATATAATATCTCTTTCTTCAACAATGTACAGGTTTAAACCCAGGTTATTATTTTAGACACCATCATAAACGTATAATAGTCTTATTATTTAATATTAAAGACATTGTTTTTTTATATATATAACTCATATAGTTAACTCTCTCTATACATTCATACATATCAAATGTTATGTAGTTCCCAAAATGTGTGACAATGTTCCTTTAATTAAGTTCAATGAAACTGTTGTGTCTGTGTTATATTAGAATATGAGTCTAGCTCCTTTACATCATTTTCTTTACTGTATTTCATTCATTTATAACAATATCAGATTTTATTAAGAATGGATTTAAATATATTGTGTCCCATTATATAAACTTAATTATCTGCTAACATTTCATTTATTATTTTTAAATCTATTTCACCAATGCATTTTAATTAAATGAAGCTTGTACCCTTTTAAGAAGCTAAGAAACTCAAACGGCCCAGGGTTGACCTTTAACCCAGCGACTTATGTAATTTCTGGGCCGTTTAGTTTTGTTTTGAGCTACTTGTGCACTCATGAAGGGATTTCAAGCTTCTGAATTGATTAAACATGTTAAATTCGATTTTCAAAGCAAGAACAGAAGTGTTTAATTGTACAACCTTGGTGGGAATCCAAGAAACAAGTGAGTAACTGATTTAAACACTTTTAAATGCATATTGAGCTTTTTGAATGTCTGACAACTTTTCTTTCTCTATCTGATTGTACATGTAGCCCAAACTCTGCATACGTAAAAAGAGTTTACAATCTTGTAAATCAGTTTCTAGAACTGCTATATTAAAAATTCTCTCTTTTTTAAAGCTTTTACACATAAAAGAAACTGTCTGTCTCACACTTTAGATGCATTTCAGTAATCAGAACAGTTCAAACCACAAAACATTTATATAAAAACATTAAGAATGCAAACTCTCAATATATTTTTAGAGCTTATAACACATTAAGATTTCTATACTAGTTCAGTATATCGAAGGAAAAGAAAAAACAGATACTAATAAGAATAATAAAGATTTAACTACCTTTGTATAAGCATTACAGTATCTCAATATCAAAGCTATATATAAGTATATGCTGTCTGATGTATTATACAGAACTTCTCATTCTCTTTAATCACTGTCTTTTCTTATTGCAAATTGCAGTAAGGCCACAGTATTAAAACTAATTATATACAGACATAAGTAAATTATGTATTGTTTTGTTCATTTAAGTTTTGTATTAGCATTATTTGCATTTTTTTAAGATTGTTTTATATATATGGTATTACTTTAAGCATTATCAGAATGTCATTTTAGTGACAACAGAATAAAAGCAAGAATAAGATGTCATTACCTTTTTTCCTTTTGGGATTGCATTCTTTTGTCTGAAAAGCTTCACATTAGTTGTTACTGGAAAAAGATAAGTGTTTATTTTCAATTGTCTTCTGCACTTCTGTTTTAATACATATCTATATAATCTGTACAACTGTTTTTGCAATCAGTGCAACTGTTTTTTAGTCTCCTTTTTGTTGTGTAATAGAGCTGAATATCTGTTACTGTTGTGACCCCTTCAGCTTGTAGTGAAATCTTTGTCTAAAGAGGCCTATCTGTTTTTATGTGGCAGGATGTAAATCAGACTGGTTTAATCTAGCTAAGGCTTTCCTGCAAAAAACATATCTTTGCAACTTGTACAACTGTTTTTGCAATCAGTGCAACTGTTTTTATACTCCTTTTTGTTGTGTGATAGAGCTGAATATCTGTTACTGTTGTGACCCTTTCGGCTTGCAGTGAAATCTTTGTCTAGAGAGGCCTAGCTGTTTTGTTTGTGGCAGGAAGTAAATCAGACAAGTTTAATCTAGCTAAGGGCATTCCTGCAAAACTGTTTTTTGATTAGATAATTGGGCTGGTTTCTTTTTCTCTGCCTTTAATACCCAATGTTTTAAATCAGATATACTCGTTTGCTCAAGCTGTTCAAAGCTGCAGAGCGACTGGCCTACTGACCTGCTGTGATACTGGAAAAAGATAAGTGTTTATTTTCAATTGTCTTCTGCACTTCTGTTTTAATACATATCTCTGTAATCTGTACAACTGTTTTTTTCCCACCTACCTGCCCAATTGTTGTGGTCGTCTTAAATCCTGTTGACTTTGAGTTGCCCGCCTCTGGTATAAAATTGATACTGGACACTCCTCCCAGTCACATTATATCAGCTCATTCTACTGTTTATAGTGAGAACTTAGCAAATGCCCACCCTTTTAGCTTCTGAACCTTGAATTATCTCATTATCTTCTGTATCTTCACTTTCTAATTAAAAAAAAACTGCACCTCTTTCTACTTTATTTTGCTGTTTGCCATATTTATTACTGCTTGTTGGTAGCCTCACTAAATTGATGATGGTATTCTACTGAACTGCTGCTTTATTAGTGCTGCCTGATACTGTTGTGATTTCTGAGCTATTGTTTCAAAGAAATCTACTGAGTAACTATATTTCATTGCTATCTACTGCATCTCATTACTGTTTAACTGCATTTTGCTGCATTTCGTTGCTGTTTAACTTTATTTTTTCATACTGCAAGTACTATTCTTTTGATTATAAGTGATTAATCTGTGCTTAATTGTGAGTTTTTTCTTACTGAGTTCTTAACCTTAAAATTGAGTAGCACAGTCTAAATGCAGGTCTGCAGCATCCAAAGCTTCAACTGCATGATTTTAAACCCTTTTTGAGGTATTCCAGCTATAAGTTAACTGTTTTTTATGCAAAAAAAGTTCTAAGCTTGTTTTCTGCCTTTCCATTTACTAGAGTAGTCTAGATACAGATTTGCTGTATCCAGGACTGTTTTGTAAGTTTCTGAGTTCCCACAACCTTTCTGTGTTAGAGGAAAGCCTTCCGGCTTATCAGTGGGAGTGGTAAGCACTAGGTAGCATATCTACCGCAAGAGGAGTGGTTTCTACCTCTGAAATTGTAGTTTATTGGTGGTTTGGGCAGTTTCTTTCTATCCCTTTCAACTTTCTCTTCTCTCTTGCACTTTATAATTAGCTTATTCACCTAGCACTTCATCAGGCTTTTTAAAGCAATTACTGTAGCACACATAAGTGCTATCAGCATTAGATGTCCTAGAAGGAAACCGCTCCAGTACTTAGTAATGATGACCATCCCTACTGGCATGTCTAAAGGTCAGTTTTCTGTTGAACTTGGGCATTCTGAGGCAGTGTAGCAACTGCCTCATGTACAGAGACAACCCTCTCCTCTTACCTCCCAACACTCAGACTTGTGAGAGATGCGCTTATATTTCCAAATTGGAAGCCATGCACTCTCCAGCCAAGACTAGAATAGCTGGTCAACAGGAGAAGGTCAGCACCTCCACAACACTGCATGGAACACATAGCCCTCCAGAACACCCACCATCACAGCCTTCACATAAAAGCACAAACCACACACCCACCTTTGTGGAGGCTCTCAATAGAAATCTACCCAAACAGCAGAGTGAGGCTCTCAATAGAAATCTACCCAAACAGCAGAGACCTCCAAGGCAGAAATGCACTCAACCACCACAACACAGCACAAACCACAAGACACATAGCTCACCTGCACAGTGTGCCCCTCAGTCTAAGCCTCTAAGGCAAAACAGCTTGCCAAATACAATAATCATAGGTGACTCAATAGTAAGGCACACTGATGTCCCATTCAGTAGGAGGAATAAGGAGAAGGTAACAGTCAGCTGTCTATCAGGTGCCAGAATCCAACAAACAACACATGCACTCAGGTCACTCCACAAAAAGTACAAGTATGACTCTGTCATTGTCCATGTGGGTGTGAATGAAGGTGAGATGCACCTCCCTGGACTACATGAAAAGAGACATGGTGGAGCTCTCAGATTATGTGGCCCAGGCAGGTATGACCCTAGCCCTGAGCAGCATCCTACCATTGTTCAGAATGATACCACAGTACAAACAGAAAATGACTGACTTCAACAATTGGCTAAGTTTCTGGTGTCATTCTAAGGGGATCCAGTATCTGTCTGCTTCAGATGACATGACTGACAGATTTTGATGCTTTGCCAGAGATGGCCTGCATCTGTCACTCCTGGGTTTCCGGGTACTGGCTAAGGCTCTTGCCACCCCATAGTGCCTTTTTTAGGCGGTGTTCCAAAGACCAAATTACCACCATAACAGCTATAAATAAATGCAATCTGAAGGTCATGCTGCTCAATGCTAGAAGTCTAAATCTCAGGAGGCATTCGCTTGAAGCACTCCTCAAAATGGAGAACACTGACATTTGTGCTGTAACGGAGACCTGGTTTAAAGCAGCAAAAAGCACCAGTGCACTACCAGGCTATAACTCATTCCACGCTTTTTGGCCCCAGAACATGGACTGAAGCTCCAAAGATGGTGGTGTCTCCATATTCATAAATGATATGCACATCTCCAGATTAGCAGCCCAACATAATGAATTTGAAATACTCCAGGTACAATTAACACTGGGTAAGATGGCAATTCAGGTTGTAGCCTGCTATAGGCCCCCAACCCATGTCCCAAGACTCTCACTCCACATTCCTAAGCACCCTGGAATCTAGATCCATCACAACACTCTCATACTAGGTAACTTCAACTACCACTCCATCAGCTGCTAAAACTACTCATGCACTAATGCACTGGCCCAAAGCTTCCTGGAATTCATCAATTCCAATGCCCTGGACCAGCTCATTCTTATCCCCACTAGAGGAAGCAACATCCTTGACCTGGTTATTACTAACATGGGCAACCATTGCTCTATATCAATAGTCAATTCCTCCCTGGTTAGATCCAACCACAAACTAATCACCATGGAAATCCACATCTCACCCACACAACCCGCAAAGGTATGCACCATGAAAAACTTCTCCAAAGCTGACTTTGGACTCCTAAAAACAGAGGTGGCTAACTTCACAGCACCCATGCCAATGGAAAATAGAAGCATGACTGCCAAATCATACACCAGTGCACTGTATGAACATGTACACAAATGCATTGAACTAGCCATCCCCAACCGAACCAAGACCCTGTCCTGCAAAAAAAGGAAGGCAATCTGGTGGTCCCCTGCCATTAATAAACTCTACAACAGAAGAAAGAAACTGTTGCAGAAAAAGGTGAAGTCCCAAGACTGGAAAAATTCCCTTATTAGCCTCAACAAAAAGTTGAGATCCCTCTTCAAAACCTCCAAAGCCAGCTATGAAGGAAAAATTGTGGCACACACTAAAAACAACCACAAAGCCTTCTATAATTATATCAAGAATCTCCATGGCAATACCCAGATTTGCTCTGAGTTACTACACAATGCTACCTCCTATACTGAGCCAACAGATATTGCCAACATACTGGCGGACAGATTCAGTGCCAACTTTACCCCTCTCTCCCCCCATAAAGGACCAATCTCAATACCGGAAGAATGCCAGGCACCCAGCATTACTGCAGAACAGGTTAAAGCTGCATTATGTAAGGCCAAGAATACAGCTTCCATGGACCCGGCAATATCCAAGGCTGTGTTCTACATGAATTACAAAGTGAACTGGCACCACATCTGTGTGCTCTGTTCATTCACAGCCTCACCTCAGGCTTTGTCCCTACTGAATAGCACACTGCTATTTTCATCCCTCTCCATAAAGGACAAGCAACTACAGACCCTGGAAATTATCTCCCCATTAGCCTGATGAGTCTGATATGTAAGGCTATGGAGTGCATCATCATGGACCTAATTAACAAGAATAAGGGAATCTCCAAACTCTAGATCCCACTCAATTTGGTTTTATGAAAGGTAGATCATGCCTGGTCAACCTGGTTGACTTCTTTGAGTCAGTCACCAGAGTGGTGGATGAAGGTAAGGCAGTTCATACACCCTACCTTGATCTGGCCAAGGCCTTTGATACCATTCTTCACTCAGGAATTATTGATAAACTCAGCAAACTAGGCATCAACGCCTATATCTTTAGGTGGGTTGCAAACTGGCTCACAGATAGAACCCACAGTGTGAAAGTAGTGGACTTCAAGTCAGACTGCCAACCAGTCATGAGTGGAGTCCCACAGGGATCAGTCCTGAGTCCTCTCATGTTTGGCATCTACTTCTCAGAAGTCCAGGCCAATATGGAAGAACTCTGGCTGACCAAATTCACAGATGACTGCAAGCTGCGAGCCATTATTAACTCCCCAAGCGATGCAGACATCCTACAGAAGGGCCTCACTGAGACCAATAACTGGTGTCGAAACCATGGCCTTAAACTTAATGCCAAAAAATGCGTCATCACCCCCTTTGGAAGAAACTTAGTTCCCACTAATTACCACATAGATGGGAGCCCACTGAACACTGAAGGCATTAGAAGAGATCTGGAGACTCAGGTTGACAGCAACCTCTCCTTCAACCACCACATTGCCACTGTGGTTAGAAAGTCCTTCTATGTGGCACATCTCATTACCAAGGGTTTTGCATCCAGGAAGAAAGAGGCCATCATTTCTCTCTACTCTTCCCTCATTAGAACAGTCATAGAGTATAATGCCCCATTTGACATGTACCTCACTAGACACCTGCAACAGCTGGAGAGGCCACAAAATTACCTCATGAAGATGATCCTAGGCCTTAAACACATGTCCTACATGGACATACTCAAAAAACTCCAGCTATTCTCTGTCTCATATCGTCGACTAAGAGGCGATCTCTGATTGATTTACAAAGCCATGTCTGACCCAGCTCTGTTAGAAATGCTACATCTAAAGAAATTCCAATCCCTCCACACCACATGCTCCAGAGACCTCAATCTCATCACCACAATCAACAGAACACAGTGGAGGAATAGGTTCATAACCCAAAGACTGTCCATGCTCTGGAATAGACTTACCATACATTTCAAGCAGAGCACCTCACTAGCCCTCTTCAAGAGAAATCTTGATAAGTGGATCGGAAATAGAAAGTTCACCATGGGGATCACTCCAGTGGCTCTACTTGATAGAGGCACTGGCAACTAATGACGGGTGGCACAATGCCAGGGCACTTATATGGGCTAGGCTTTTTAAGGTCCCAGGGCCATTAGCCTAGTACACACCTATGAACCTATGTACAGTAGTTTTGTAAATTGTCATGTAGTTTATTTTGGATGAAATAACAGTTTATATATATATATATATATATATATATATATATATATATATATATATACACATATACATAAAGAGAAAAATACAGAAAGTCATTGTTTGAAAACATATTTGTCTTTTAGTCTCTTCTTCTTCTTGTCTTGTGTTTTACATTCATTTTTCTGTGCTTGACATTTTAGAGAACACCCACTCCAGTCCATTTTTTCTGTTTGATCTAGGATTTTGCTAGATGTTAAGTAAGATATTGCTACATCCAATGTATCAAATTTTTGGCACTTTCAGAAAAGAAGATTTTAAGTCTTGCAGGGAATAATAAAGTGAATGTTGTACTGTTTCTTCTTCAGTTATTTTTTTAATGGTAGATATTCTTTTCTTTTAGAAATTACAGTTGATGAGCCATTATCAAATCTTATCATGTTGTTCTTATATTTAACAAGTGAATTTGACCATGCAGTTTTCAAAATTAACTCTTTATCCTGGGAGGAGAAAAACCTTACTGTTATTGATCTTTCCATTTACTTTGTTAGGAGATGAAAGAACTGCCAATGACCTATTGGCTCTTTCAATGCCATAGGAAAGGGACTCAGATAAATTTAAAATACTTGGAAGTCAAGATGTAAGAAAATTTACCATATTGTCCCCTTCATTCTTTTCTCGTAAACCACAGATGTGAAGATTGTTCCTTCTGGACTTATTTTCTAGATCATTGATTTTAAATAGTAGAGAAGCATTTTGTTTCGAAAGGAAATTAAACTGAAATTCTTGTTCAGAAATTCTGCTTTCCATGTCATTTAATGACTCTTCCATTCCAGCAATCTGTGTTGTATGTTCCATCATTATTTCCTGTAACTGCTCCTTTTCTTTTGTACGTTTCTCTTTAAATGAACAAGTGTATTGTTCATCTTATCAAATTTTTAAGATAAATCCTGCATAGTAGATCATAAAGATTGTACTTCCTTCATTGTCAGGTCCTGTGAACTGCTCTTTGAATAACTCATCTTAAGGAAAAGTTAGAGACCTTTCTGAGAAGATTTTGACAGAAAAATCATTGAATTAAGGTAAAATAATCCAATGTAGACTTTCAAGGACTGTAGTAGATGTGAATCTATTAATTTAGTAAGTCTACAAATCTAGATTTCTGAATTTTTCTGTCATAAATATAACTTAGATAGCAGAGCTAAGAAAATGTGTTGTCAACCTGTCAGCATCCTGGCCATGCCCCAACATTACTGCATTATGATCGGACACTACTGTACAATAATGTAGCAAAGCCAATAGTGTTCCATTCTGGTTGTAACTGAGCCTCTGATACTACTGTATTATGATATAACAAAGCTTTTAGTGTTCCATGATGATGGTAACTGAGACGCAGTCTTTATAATTCTGTACCAAACCCTGTGTGTTCCATGCTGATGGTAACTCAAACACTACTGTATTAAAGTGTAACAAAAGTTGTGTGTCCCATGCTGGCAGGAACTGCACTCTGACACTATTGTGTTATGATGTAACAAAGCCTGTAGTATTAAATGCTGATGGGAGCTTAAACTCGCCACTACTGCACTATGATGTAACAAAGCCTATTTGTTCCATGTTGATGAAAACAGAGACTCTGTCATTACTGTATTATGATTTAGCAAAGCTTGTGTATTCAAGGCTGATGTTAACTAAAGCTCTGACACCAGTACTGCTGTGCAACTAAGTATGTGTTTTCCATGTCAATGGTAATTCAGGCTCTAACACTATTATAGTATGATATAACAAAGCCTGTATTGTTTAGTGCTGATGTTAACTGAGGATCTCACACCTCTATATTGTGATGAAAGAAAGCCTCTGTGTTCCATGCTGATGGAAAGTGAGGCTCTGACAGTAATGCACTTTGATTTTAGAAACTCTGTCATATTCCATGCAGATGTTTAGGGAGGCTCTGACACCACTGTTTTATTATGCAATAATTCCTTTGTTTTACATGCTCATGGTATCTGAGGTCCTGACATTAATGCATTATGATGTAACAAAGCCTGTTTGTTCCATGCTGGTGTCAACTAAGGCTCTGTCACTTCTGTATTATGATGTAACAAAGTATATAGTGTTTTATCCTGATCATAAGTGAGTCTCTGTAATTACTGTATTATGATGTATTAAAGCCTGTGTGTTCCAAGCTGATGGAAAGTGTAGCTCTGACATTACTGTAATGTAGTTTGTATTGCTCAGTGTTATTGTTATTATTAACTAAGGATATCAGACCTTGATATTATTGTGAAAGAAAGCCTGTGTGTTCCATGCTGATTGAAATTGGGCATCAACAGTACTCTTGTTATGATGCAGCATACCCTATAACACCATAACGACCCACAAAAATTCTGGACAGCCATCAATAATATCTTCCACTCAAGAAAGTCCACCACACCATCACCATCAACCAATAACGCCCCCGATAACATAGTTACCCAATTCAATACGTTTTTTTTTTACATAAACCATAATAACCTTGTCCAACCTCCAGAACTCCCCCACTAAAGCACCCACTACAATTAACAACAGCCCCCACACTGAACCACCCCAATACACTCAATAACAGCCCCGTTTAGATTTAAGCCAGTCCCCACTACCCACATAAAAAGATTACTAAAAAACTAAAAACCCCAGCCCTAGCCGCAGACCAACTTCCAGCAGAATTTCTACAAATTGCTGCTGAAGGATTAGCATTCCCAGTGCCCATCCTTATCAACAGATCCTTGTCTGAACAGAAATTCCCACAGATCTGGAAAATTTCCCACATAATACGCCTACACAAAGGAAGCAACTCTATAGAACTGACAAATTATCGCCCAATAGCCATTCTACCACCACTATCCAAAATCCTTGAAAGATGCGTACATAAACAAATTGTGGATCACCTACACACACACAAACTCTTAACAAACACCAAGCATGGCTTTCAGCCCTACCACAGCACCACCACCAAATGGCCTTCACTAATACTGTTAACCTTCACAGAAATAATGGCAAATTTGTAACTCTTACCTTTCTTGACCTTTCCAAGGCCTTTGACATGGAGTCACATAGCAAATTTATTTAACTTCTGTCTGAATTTAACATCAGTCAGCATTCCATCTCTTGCTTCCAAAGCTATTTAATTTAATAGGTTGCAAACAAGCAGTCCAATGGCAGAAAGATCTCTCCCCTCTCCTTCCAGTTACAATAGGAGTCCCCAAGGCTCCATTCTAGGACCACTACTTTTTTAACTTTTTACTACATACTTCCTATCTACCTGCCTCAGTTATCCAATATGCAGATGACTCTACCTTAATCTGCTCTGCCTCCTCCCTTCATGAGCTGCAGTTAATCACACAAGAATAATTCCTATCAGTCGAAGCTTGGCTTACTGTCTCCAACCTAATTCTAAACCCAGACAAAACTAAACATCTTCTATTTAACCCAACAAAATCCACCTCAGCTAGCCCCCCCCCCTTCAATAGTATGTCCAAAAACAATACAATAATTTCTCCTGTATCTCACACCAAACTCCTGGGAGTCAAGAGCAATTGTAATATGAAATTTGACATTCATAGGTCCCAGACCATAAAAAAAGAACATAAAAAAAGTATATTTTTCTGGCACTTCAGAGTTGAGTACTGGTAATTGTTGTTTGACCAATTGTATATCATTGCTGGCTGTCTTCAGAGTTGTGCACTGTTATTTTTGCTTCACTGTATAGTTTTTGAGATCTCTGCTGAAGGTGTTTTTCCCCCTTCCCCTATTTCTCTGTGTCTTTAGTTGGTATAACTGGTTTTACATCCTGTGTGTTATCTGACTATCTCAAAGATTAATTGCATAACATTAGACCCTCTTAGTATAACAGCCTGCATATCATTGCTGGAGCCTTCCTGTGTCCTGACAGAGTGCTCTTCAAACTATCTGGAGATATACAGAGCTGAGTATATTTTTCTGGCACTTCAGAGTTGTGGACTGGTAATTGTTGGTTGACTAATTTTATATCATTGCTGGCTGACTTCAGAGTTGTGCACTGTTATTTTTGCTTCACTGTATAGTTTTTCAGATCTCTGCTGAAGGTGTTGGTTTTCCCATACCCACCCTTCCTATTCCTGTCTTGTTTAAATTTGGAGGCTTTTGCAGTTGCCCGCCCACACTCCCCCCAGTCCCATCTCTTTACCTCATTCTACCTAATAGATTCCTTCTGCACTTGTTTTTAGTCATCTTTAATTTAATTGCATTTGTTAAACTGTTTGGTCTAACATTGCTACATACTCAAGTGTGCTAGCTTGCATTGCATTTGAATTGTTTTTATTGCTGTTTTAGCTACTTTTCTGTGTATGTATATATATATATATATATATATATATATATATATATATATATATATATATATATATTAAAAAAATACCTTTCCTGTGGCTGGTGTAGTCCAGATTCAGATTTGCTGTGTTCAGGACTGTGTGTGGGCTTCTGAGCCACCACAGGCTTTCTGTGTTAGAGGGAGGCCTTCTGGCTTGTCGGTGGGAGTGGTGGGCACTGAGTGGCCTGTCTGCCTCATAGGGAGTGGTTCTGGCCCGGAAGTTGTGGTTGCTGGCTGTTTGGGTAGTTTTTCCATCACTCACAGCCTTCTGATTTAAAAGCCCGCATTTGCACTTTTCCCCCCTTTCCTGTAACTAGTTTAGTCCAGATACAGATTCTTAGTTTTAGCACTTGAATTTGCTTATTCGTGATCAGCACTTGTTCAGAACTTGTAAGCACTAAATAACCTACTAATTACTACAGCACTCAGCCTTCCTCATTACCTAGAGGAAAACAGTTTTGGTACTTACTTTCTTCACTTGCTTAGAGAAAAACAGCTCTTGTACTCACTTGCCTCACTTATCTAGAGGAAAATAGTTTTTTATTTAGGCATGTCCAAGGGTCAGCTCCCAGTGTTCTCTCCTGTCTATCTGATGAATCTGGGCAACTTGGGGCAATGTAGAAATTGCCTCATGTACATGGACAACCCTCTCCTCCTACCACCCAACACTACAACCTGTGAGAGATGCATTTATCTAGCCAAACCGGAGGTAAAGCTCTTTCCAATCAAGACTGAACTTGACGGTCAAGAGGAGAAAGTAAACACTTGCACTACACCACACTCATCACATAGTCTCACTAAATCTCCAGAACCAAAATCCACACATAGTAACACAAAAACATTTGTGGAGGCTCTCAATAATAATCTGTCTAAGCAACAGAGACCTCTAAAGCAGAAATGCAAGCAACCTCCATCCCCCAACACAATCCAAATGACACATAGCCCGCAGACTCAGTGTGACACTCAACCACAGCCAATAAAGTAAAACAACATACCTAACATACTAGTCATACATGACTCTATAGTCAGGCACACTGATGTCCCACTCACCAGGCTAAACAAGGAGAATGTTACTGTCAGCTGCCTGTCGGGTGCCAGGATCCGCCACATAACCCACGCACTCAGGTCACTCCACAGCAAGTACAAATATGACTCTGTCATTGTCCATGTTGGTGTGAACAACCTGAGACATACCTCCCTGGACTACATGAAAAGAGACATGGAAGAGCTCTCCGATCTTGTAGCCCAGGCAGGTATGACCCTAGCCCTGAGTAGCATTCTGCCATCACCCAGAATGATGTCGCAGTACAAGGACAAAATGATTGACTTCAACAATTGGCTAAGCTTCTGGTGCCATTCTAAAGGGATCCAGTATCTGTCTGCCTGGGATGACATGATCGACAGACCACAATGCTTTGCCAGAGATGGCCTGCACCTGTCACCCCTGGGATTCCGGATACTGGCAAAGGTTCAAGCCGCCCCTATAGTGCCTTTTTTAGGCAAGGTTCAAATGACAAATTCACCACCGTAACAGGAACAGGCAAGCAAAAACTGAGGATGATGCTACTCAATGCTAGAAGTCTAAATCTCAAAATGCACTCACTTGAGGCACTCCTTAAAATGGAGAACATTGATATCTGTGCAGTGACTGAAACCTGGTTCAAGACTTCAGAGAGCACCCCTGCACTACCAGGCTATAACTCATACCACACTTTTCGGCCATGTAACCTGGACCGGAACACCAAAGGCGGAAGTGTGTCCATGTTCATTAAAGATATCCACACCTCCAGGCTAGTTGCTCAGCATAATGCAGCCAAGGTTATCCAAGTGCAACTAACTCTGGGCAAAACTGCAATCCAAATTGTAGCTTGCTACAGATCACCCACCATGCCCCAGGATTCCGACTCCTCTTTTCTTGATGTACTGGAAAATATTAGGGTTCAACCAAACACCCTAATAATGGGTGATTTCAACTACCCCACCATTAACTGGGAAAACTACTCATGTACCAACTCCTTCACCCAACGACTTCTTGAATTCATAAACTCCAATGCCCTGGATCAACTTATCCACACCCCCACCAGGGGCAACAATATCCTAGATCTAGTTACCAACATGAGTGACCGGTGTTCCACACCTGAAGTCAACACCTCATTGGTCTGATCTGACCATAAGCTAATTACCCTAGATATCCACATCCTGTCCCCACCCCACATTAAGGAAACTATGGTAAAAAACATTTTCCAAAGCCAACTTCATGCTTCTTAAGACAGAAGTGGTGAACTTCATGACACCCATGCAGATGGACAATACAGTTACAACTATTGAATCCTATACAATTGCACTTTATAAGCACTTACACGAGTGCATGGATCGAGCTATCCCAAACAGAACCAAGACGCTATCCTCCAAAAAAAGGAAGCCAGTCTGGTGGTCCCCTGCCATAAACAAACTGTACAACAGAAGGAAGAAACTGTTGCAAAAGATAGTAAAATCCCATGAGTTGAGGAGCTACCTGGTCAGCCTCAGTAAGAAGCTGTGATCCCCGATAAAATCCTCCAAAGCTAGTTACAAAAACAAAATCGCCACTGATACTAAAGACAACCACAAAGCATTCTATAGCTATGTCAAGAATCTCAATGGCAACACTCAAATCTGCTCTGAGTTACAGCACAATGGCACTAAATATACAGACCCAACTAATATTGCCAACATCCTGGCAGATAGGTTTAGTGCCAACTTTACCCCCCTCTCACCCCCTAAAGAGCCCATCTCCATACCAGAAGAATGCAAAGTTCCTGTAATCATGGCTGCACAGGTAAAAACCACACTCTCCAAAGCCAAGCACACAGCATCCATGGGACCAGACAATATCCCAGGCTGCGTTCTACATGAACTACAGAACGAACTGGCACCCCACCTAAGTACCATGTTCAATCATAGCCTCACCTCAGGCTTTGTACCTGCTGAATGGCGCACAGCGGCGGTTATCCCACTCCACAAGGGGGGAGCCTCCACTGACCCTGGGAACTACCGCCCCATTAGCCTGACGAGCCTGGTCTGCAAGGCCATGGAACGTATCATCATGGAACTTATAAACAAAGACATTGGTAATCTCCAAACTCTGGACCCCACCCAGTTCAGGTTTGTAAAAGGCAGATCATGTCTCCTAAACCTGATAGACTTCTTTGAAGCAGTCACCAAAGCCGTAGACAAGGGTAAGGGGGTTCACACAGCCTATCTAGATCTTGGCAAGGCTTTCGACACCATCCCCCACTCTGGAATTATAGATAAATGCACTAAACTAGGTATAAATCCCTATGTCACAAGATGGGTTGCCAACTGGCTCACTGACAGAACCCACACTGTGAAAGTAGCAGACTCCAAATCTGACTTCAGACCAGTGAAAAGTGGAGTACCACAGTGTTCAGTCCTGGGTCCTCTCCTGTTTGGTATCTACTTCTCTGAAGTACAGGCTAACACAGAAGGTCTTTGGCTAATGAAGTTCACAGATGACTGCAAACTAGGAGCCATAATCGAAACTCCTAACTATGTGGACATCCTACAAAAGGGCCTCACTGAGACAGATGCCTGGTGTCACAGCCATGGCCTCAACCTCAATGCCAAAAAGTGCATTGTCATCCCCTTAACACTGAAAGTGTGATAAGAGACCTTGGGACACAGGTGGACAGTAGTCTCTCCTTTGATTATCACATCGCCACAGTAGTCAGGAAATCCTTCTACGTGGCACACCTCATCACAAAAGGTTTCTCATCCAGAAAAAAGAGGTCATTGTTCCCCTCTACTCATCACTCATTAGACCCATTATAGAGTACAACGCCCCTTTTGGTATGTACCTCACAAGACATCTACAACAACTGGAAAGGCCGCAGAAATACCTCACAAAGAGGATTACCGGCCTCAAACAGATGCCCTACGCAGACCTTCTCAAAAAATTCCAGCTTTACTCCATCGCATATCGCCTACTCAGAAGTGATCTCTGCCTAACATACAAAGCTATGTCAAACCCAGAGCTGTTGGACATGCTCCACTTAAAGAAATCCCAATCCCTCCGACCTACATGCTCTAGGGACCTAAACCTTGTCACCACAATACACAGAACATGCCAGAGGGACAGATTCCTGTCCCATAGACTTCTCATACTCTGGAATAAACTAACTATCTATATCAAACAAAGCTCCTCATTAGCACTCTTCAAGAAAAATCTTGATGATTGGATGGGAAATAGGAAATTCACCCCGGGGATCACCTCTGTGGCTCTGCTCGACAGTGGCACAGGAAAATAATTTTCTTGGACGGCAAAAGTCAGGGTACCTTTTTGGCTGGGCTTGTATAGGCCCCAGGGCCGATAGCCTAGTACCTACCTATGAACCTATGGTCTTCTCTACCGAAATAAACAATTCCTTACTAAACACATAAAGTCCACCATTGCACGTACTCATCTACCCTATATACCCTACTCTGTGCCTTCCCTATACTCACAAACTTGAATAACACTTAAACTAAGAAACTCAATACCTATTATAATAAAATAGCTAAGTTTGTCACTCACTCTCCCTTTAGATCACACCATTGCACAGTCCTTAAACAACTTAACTGGCTAGCGCTACTACATCTGCTCCTATATAATCAACTGATGTAGCTTCAATGATGTAGTGGTACATTCCTCTAACTATGACGTATAGGGGCCTGGGTTTAAGACTTGGCAGTGCTGATTATAGGGGTGGGAGGTTGGCATAATGGTTAGGGTGTTTACCTTACAAACACAAGTTGCAGGGTTTGATTCTCACATGGGGTGATTGGCTAGGTTTAAAATTACCCAAAAGGGCAGTTAGCCTAGTACTAATCTATGAATCTATGATCTTTGCTCATAAACTCCTTCACCAACCTGAAAAAAACCCTGCCTGCAAAACCTAATACTCCCATACACTAATAACAGAGCACTCTGCTCTAGTAACAGGCAAATCCTACATGTAACAAGAGCCAAAAATGCAGCCAGTGATTCCTTCTTCTCCAACTTCATATCCAAAAAATGGAACTCATTCCCTCATAGTATAGTATCCCAATCTTCCTTAACACAATTTAAATATATGTTGAAAACTCACCTGGCTGATACTTGGCTATGCTCCGGTACCAGCCGTGTTTAACCTACCCCACAGTTGTAAAGCTAAATAAACCACTGCATAAACCAATATACCTAACTAACTACTTACCCCACCCTTCTCAAACTTGGACTCAGCACTTCCTTCAATAATAAATATTCTGCATTACTGAATACACTGTACGTGAAAGACTCCTTTAATCTCTGATCTCTATTCACTATAACCTACCTGTTTCTTCCTATATACTCCAAAACCAACTCTCTCTCTCTCCCTCTCTCTTTCTCTCACTCCTTCTCCTAAGCTCAAACTGTAATAGCTTGGTTTTCACTGATGTAACATTATTGGCTATGTTAACTGAATTTTAATTTGTATGTACTTTTTATTGTACTTGTACATTAGCTGTGGTGTTTTTCTTGCCAGACCTCCACCGAAAAAGGACCAGTGTCCAGTGGACTTTCTCTGTCAACAAATGTAATGTAAAATAAAATAAATAAATACATGAATAAATTATATGTTCCATGCTGATTGATACTGGAGATCTGACACTATAGTACTACTATATAACAAACCCTTTAGTGCTCTTTGCTTATGCTAATGGAGGCTCTAACACTACTGTATTATTATGTAACAAAGTCTGAGTTTTCTATGTTGATGATAACTGAAGCTGTGACACTAGCATATTACTATGTAACAAAGCCAGTAGTGATCCATGCTGATTGTAACTGAGGCTGTGACACAACTGTATTATGATGTAACAAAGTCTGTGTGTTTCACATTGATGGTAACTGAGGCTGTGACACAACTCTATTACTACATAACAAAGTCTGTGTGTTCCATGCTGGTGGTACCTGAGGCTCTGACACTATTGTGTTATGATGCAACAAAGCCTCCTGTAGACATCAAACAGGCTTTGTGCCTGATGACTGAAGAACAGCAACAGTCATCCCTCTGCACAAAGGTGGGCCATCTACAGACCCATAAGTTTCACTAGTCTCATATGAAAAGACATGGGAAAAATTATCATGGAATTGATCAATAATGACATAGGAAACCTCCAGACACTGGACCCACCCCAGTTTGGTTTTGTCAAGGGCAGGTCATGCCTACTCAGTATGGTGAACATCTTTGAGAATGTCACCAAATCAAAGGATGAGGGCAAAATAGTTCACACTGCCTACCTTGACCTGGCCAAGGCATTTGACACGATACCCTACTCGGGCATTGTTGGCAAACTAAAGAGGTTAGGTACAAATCCTTATGTCACCCAGTGGATAGCCAACTGGCTCACAGACAGGACCCAGGAGGTTAGAATTGGGGAATCCACCAGTCACAAGCAGTGTCCCTCAGAGATCGGTCCTGAGACCTCTCCTTTTTGGCATTTACTTCTCTGAGGTCAAGGCCAATGTCAATACCCTCTGGCTGACTAAATTTGTAGATGATTGCAAATTAGGAGCTGTCATAGAATCTCACAGTGACACAAATGTTCTCCAGGAGGGACTGACACAAACAACTGGTGTCAGAGCTATGGACTAAAACTAAATGCCAAGAAATGCATAATAGTACCCTTGTGACGTCATCCTCACTGTTAACTATCATATTAATAACACACCCCTAAGAGTAGACTCAGTAGACAGGGACTTGGGGAAACACATAGACAGTAATCTAGCCTTTCATCACCACATGTCTACAGTAGTGAGGAAATCACTCTATGCTTTGCAACTTATAAACAAACGTATGGCATCTAGGTTGAAGGAAGTCATTGTCTCACTGTATTTGGAATTCATCAAACCTATCACTGAGTACAGTTCCCCCTTTGGTATATACCTAACCAGGCATATCCAACAATTAGAATGTTCACAGAAGTTTCTCACTAAAAGAATACAGGATATAACTAAAATGTCCTATGCAGACTGCCTTAAGGCCCTATCCCTGTATTCTGTCTTCTACAGGCTGTTGAGGGAAGATCTATGCCTGGCATACAAGGCATTGCCAGACCCCACTCTAATGGACCTCCTGCATATCCACAAAACAAACAGCAGCAGAATTACCCATTCTAAAGACTTGAACCTTCCCTGTGATATAAATCAGTCCTGCTGGAGAGATAGGTATGTATCCCATTAACTACCTCTTCTCGGAAACATGTTCCCCATCCATGTTAAGCAGAGTTCCTCCCTAACCCAATACAAGTGTAACTTGGACAATTGGATGGGGAACATGAAATTCACCCCTGCTTTGGAACGTATGTCTCTAATGAACACAGGCAGCCTGTAAATGGTTCATCTCCCAGGCCCCTGCTTGTAAAATATTTGCCTCCCAAGCCCTTGCTTACACTTATCAAGGGTACTAGACCTTTTTAGAGATTTGGGATGCATGGCTAGGCTTAAGAAGGCCCTTGTGGTCGTTAGCCTAGTACACACATATGAACCTATAAATGTATATGCAAAAGGACATGGAAAGTTTATTTTTTTATCTAATTGCTCACTGTAGAGTGGATTAAGAAAGCTTCAACTTAACCTCTGCTACTGTTTTATTACTGTGAAATAGTCTGACATGGCAGTGTCACACAGTGCACTATGTCTGCTGAAATCAGTGTAGAAACTATCACTGCTATGGTGTGTGTGTGTATGTGTGTGTGTGTGTGTGTGTGTGTGTGTGTGTGTGTGTGTGTGTGTGTGTGTTTGTGTGTGTGTGTGTGTGTGTGTGTGTGTGTGTGTGTGTGTGTGTGTGTGTGTGTGTGTGTGTGTGTGAATACTGGCAGGCAGTTACATAAATCTTTTAGGTAGTGAAAAAAAACAGTAAGTCATCTTTCTAAAATAAGACACAAAATGCTTCATAGAACTTGTAGGCTCTCAGAGCCTCAGGGGCCACCATTCACCATTCATGACTGTGTACATGGCTTAGTAGGGGGTCTCAACCATAGTCTAAAACCAACACCTCTCAGAGACGGACATAGAAGGTTGCTCTAGTTTTTTGGAGCTGTGGACACTGTGGTCAATATTTCTTTTATTTTTCACACTGTCAGGCTTCAGAGATGTGTGCAGAAGGTCACTGTAGCTTGTGTAGGGCCTGGGACATTGTGGCAATTTCTTTAGTTTTCCTCGAAATCAAACTAAAAGGTGTGCATAGAAGGTCACACTATCTTGTGTAGGGAGAATGTGCTGCCTACGAGCATCATGTTGGAGTACGTTGCTGTGATCTTTATTTTTTTTCACTTTCTTTACAACCAATATCAGAGATATATACAGTAGTATACTCCAACTTGTTATTTCTAGACAGCACATAGCTACTAGACATGTTATAGTGATTTGTGAACACTTCTGAGATTTGATTTTGAGGAAAGTTAAAGAAATAATGACTGCATTTTCCCAGTGTATCTTTTAGAGGTTGGGTAAAGGAGGCTTGCTGCATATGTACACCTGATAGCAACAGGTTGGAATGAAAGTGATAGAACAAATAGAACAAAATAACATATTTCAGTCTGACATCAGAGAAGTACACAGAAGGTGTCTGTCTTCTGGGGTTGGGATGAGGAAAGATGCCATGTAGTATGCAATTGCAACAATTTGAAATACATAATTGTGACCATTATTAATTTCATTATCACCCTAA
Organism: Protopterus annectens; assembly: GCF_019279795.1. Taxonomy (NCBI): domain Eukaryota; kingdom Metazoa; phylum Chordata; order Ceratodontiformes; family Protopteridae; genus Protopterus; species Protopterus annectens. The sequence continues at coordinate 63,391,876 of NC_056725.1, forward strand.
TCTAACACCAGAGGGGTGCACACAAGGTGACTATCCTTTTTTGGGGGGTGCGGGCAGGCTCTCATCCTAAATATGACTTTTGTGCCCTCACAAGCATTTGTCTTCTCAGTTTATGGGTAACTACTCTATTGGTAAGTACTATTTTGCTATAAATAAATGCAATCTGAAGGTCATGCTGCTCAATGCTAGAAGTCTAAATCTCAAGATGCACTCGCTTGAAGTACTCCTTAAAATGGAGAACATTGACATTTGTGCTGTAACAGAGACCTGATTTAAAGCAGCAGAAAGCACCCATGCACTACCAGGCTATAACTCATTCCACACTTTTCGGCCCCAGAACATGGACTGAAGCTCCAAAGGTGGTGGTGTCTCCTTATTCGTAAAGGATATGCACACCTCCAGATTAGTAGCCCAGCATAACGTATTTGAAATACTCCAGGTACAACTAACATTGGGTAAGATGACAATTCAGGTCGTAGCCTGCTATAGGTCCCCAACCATGTCCCAAGACTCTCACTCCACATTTCTAAGCACCCTGGAAACTAGATCCATCACAACACTCTCATACTAGATGACTTCAACTACTGCTCCATCAGCTGGGAAAACTACTCATGCACCAATGCACTGGCCCAACGCTTCATGGAATTCATCAATTCCAATACCCTGGACCAGCTTTTTCTTATCCCCACTAGAGGAAGCAACATCCTTGACCTGGTTATTACTAACATGGGCAACTGCTGCTCTACATCAATGGTCAATTCCTCCCTGGTTAGATCCAACCACAAACGAATCACCATGGAAATCCACATCTCACCCACACACTCCGCAAAGGTATCCACCATGAAAAACTTCTCCAAAGCTGACTTTGGACTCCTAAAAACAGAGGTGGCAAACTTCACGGCACCCATGCCAATGGAATATAGATGCATGACTGCCAAATCATACACCAATGCACTGTAGGAACATGTACACAAATGCATGGAACTAGCCATACCCAACAGAACCAAGACGCTGTCCTACAGAAAAAGGAAGCCAGTCTGGTGGTCCCCTGCCAATAATAAACTCTACAACAGAAGGAAGAAACTGTTGCAGAAAAAGGTGAAGTCCCAAGACTGGAAAAATTCCCCTTATTAGCCTCAACAAAAAGTTTTGATCCCTCTTCAAAACCACCAAAGCCAGCTATGAAGGCAGAATTGTGGCACACACTAAAAATAACCACAAAGCCTTCTATAACTATATCAAGAATATCCATGGCAATACCCAGATTTGCTCTGAGTTACTGCACAATGCTACCTCCTATACTGAGCCAACAGATATTGCCAACATACTGGCTGACAGATTCAGTGCCAACTTTACCCCTCTCTCCCCATAAAGGACCAATCTTAATACCGGAAGAATGACAGGTACCCAACATTACTGCAGAACAGGTTAAAGCTGCATTATGTAAGGCCAGGAATACAGCTTCCATGGACCCAGCAATATCCCTTGCTGTGTTCTACATGAATTACAAAGTGAACTGGCACTACATCTGTGTGCTCTGTTCACTCAGCCTCACCTCAGGCTTTGTCCCTACCAAATGACGCACTGCTATTGTCATCCCTCTCCATAAAGGACAAGAAACTACAGACCCTGGAAATGATTGCCCCATTAGCCTGATGAGTCTGATATGTAAGGCGATGGAGTGCATCATCATGGACCTAACTAAAAGGATAAGGGAATCTCCAAACTCCAGATCCCACTCAATTTGGTTTTATGAAAGGTAGATCATGCCTGGTCAACCTGGTTGACTTTTTTGAGTCAGTCACCAGAGTGGTGGATGAAGGTAAGGCAGTTCATACACCCTACCTTGATCTGGCCAAGGCATTTGATACCATTCTTCACTCAGGAATTATTGATAAACTCAGCAAACTAGGCATCAACCCCTATATCATTAGGTGGGTTGCAGACTGGCTCACAGATAGAACCCACAGTGTGAAAGTAGCGAACTCCAAGTCAGACTGCCAATCAGTCATGAGTGGAGTCCAACAGGGATCAGTCCTGGGTCCTCTCATGTTTGGCATCTACTTCTCAGAAGTCCAGGCCAACATGGAAGAACTCTGGCTGACCAAATTCGCAGATGACTGCAAGCTGGGAGCCATTATTAACTCCCCAAGTGTTGCAGACATCCTACAGAAGGGCCTCACTGAGACCAATAACTGGTGTCGAAACCATGGCCTTAGGCTTAATGCCAAAAAATGCATCATCATCCGCTTTGGAAGAAACTCAGTTCCCACTAATTACCTAATTACCACATCGATGGGAGCCCACTGAACACTGAAGGCATTAGAAGAGATCTGGGGACTCAGGTTGACAGCAACCTCTCCTTTGGCCACCATATTGCCGCTGTGGTTAGAAAGTCCTTCTATGTGGCACATCTCATTACCAAGGGTTTTGCATCCAGGAAGAAAGAGGTCATCATTTCTCTCTTCTCTTCCCTCATTAGACCAGTCATAGAGTATAATGCCCCATTTGGCATGTACCTCACTAGACACCTGCAAAAGCTGGAGAGGCCACAGAATTACCTCAAGAAGAGGATCCTAGGCCTTAAACACATGTCCTACATGGACATACTCAAAAAACTCCAGCTATTCTCTGTCTCATATCGTATACTAAGAGGCGTTCTCTGGTTGACTTACAAATCCATGTCTGACCCACCTCTGTTAGAAATGCTACATCTAAAGAAATCCAAATCCCTCCATACCACATGCTCCAGAGACCTTAACCTCATTACCACAATCAACAGAACAAGCTGGAGGGACAGGTTCATAAGCCAGATCCTGCCCATGTTCTGGAATAGACTTACCATGCATATCAAGCAGAGCACCTCACTAGCCCTCTTCAAGAGAAATCTTGATGAGTGGATGGGAAATAGAAAGTTCACCCTGGGGATCACTCCAGTGGCTCTACTTGATAGAGACACTGGGAACTAATGATGGATGACACAATGCCAGGGCAGTTATATGGGCTAGGCTTTTAAAGGCCCCAGGGCCATTACCTAGTACACACCTATGAACCTATGTACAGTAGTTTTGTAAATTGTCATGTAGTTTATTTTGGATGAAATAAGACTGTTTTTATATATATATATATATATATATATATATATATATATATATATATATATATAAAGGGAAAATACAGAAAGTCATTGTTTGAAAACATATTTGTCTTTTAGTCTCTTCTTCTTCTTGTCTTGTGTTTTACATTCATTTTTCTGTGCTTGACACTTTAGAGAAAACCCACTCCAGTCCATTTTTTCTGTTTGATCTATGATTTTGTTAGATGTTAAGTAAGATATTGCTACATCCAATGTATCAAATGTTTTGGCCCTTCAAAAAAGATTTTAAGTCTTGCAGGGAATAACAAGTGAACGTTGTATTGTTTTTTCTTCAGTTATTTTATTAATGGTAGATATTCTTTTCTTTTAGAAATTTCAGTTGATGAGCCATTATCAAATCTTATCATGTTGTTCTTATATTTAACAAGTGAATTTGACCATGCAGTTTTCAAAACTAACTCTTTATCCTGGTAGGGGAAAAACCTTACTGCTATTGATCTTTCCATTTACTTTGCTAGGAGATGAAAGAACTGCCAATGATCTATGGGCTCTTTCAATTCCATAGGAAAGGGACTCAGATAAATTTAAAATACTTGGAAGTCAGGATGTAAGAAAATTTACCATATTGTCCCCTTCATTCTTTTCTCATAAACCACAGATGCGAAGATTGTTCCTTCTGAATTTATTAGACTATGTCTTTGATTTTAAATAGTAGAGAAGTATTTTGTTTTGAGAGGAAATTAAATTGAAATTTTTGTTCAGAAATTCTGCTTTCCATGTCATTTAATGACTCTTTCATTCCAGCAATCTGTGTTTTATGTTGCATCATTTCCTGTAACTGCTCCATTTCTTTTGTACGTTTCTCTTTAAATGAAAAAGTGTATTGTTCATCTTATCAAATTTTAAAGATAAGTCCTGCATAGTAGATCATAAAGACTGTACTTTCTTAATTGTCAGGTCCTGTGAACTGCTCTTTGAATAACTCATATTGAGGAAAAATTACAGACCTTTCTGTGAAGATTTTGACAGAAAAAAACATTGAATTAAGGTAAAATAATCCAATGTAGACTTTCAAGGACTGTAGCAGATGTGAATCTATTAATTTAGTAAGTCTACAAATCTAGATTTCTGAAATTTTCTGTCGTAAATATAACTTAGATAGCAGAGCTAAGAAAATGTGCTGTCAACCTGTCAGCATCCTGGCCATGCCCCAACAGTACTGCATTATGATCGGACACTACTGTACAATAATGTAGCAAAGCCAATAGTGTTCCATTCTGGTTGTAACTGAGCCTCTGATGCTACTGTATTATGATATAACAAAGCTTTTAGTGTTCCATGATGATGGTAACTGAGACTCAGTCTCTACTCTATAATGCTGTACCAAACCCTGTGTGTTCAATGCTGATGGCAACTCAAACACTACTGTATTATAGTGTAACAAAAGTTGTGTTTCCCATGCTGACAGGAACTAGGCTCTGACACTCTTGTGTTATGATGTAACAAAGCCTGTAATGTTAAGTGCTGATGGGAGCTTAGACTCTGCCACTACTGCACTATGATGTAACAAAGCCTATTTGTTCCATGTTGATAAAAACAGAGACTGTCATTACTGTATTATGATGTAGCAAAGCTTGTGTGTTCAAGGCTGATGTTAACTAAAGCTCTGACACCAGTACTGCTGTGCAACTAAGTATGTGTTTTCCATGTCAATGGTAATTCAGGCTCTAACACTAATATAGTATGATATAACAAAGCCTGTATTGTTTAGTGTTGATGTTAACTGAGGATCTCACACCTCTATATTGTGATGAAAGAAAGCCTCTGTGTTCCATGCTGATGGAAAGTGGGGCTCTGACAGTAATGCATTTTGATTTTAGAATCCCTGTCATATTCCATGCTGATGTTTACTGTGGCTCTGATACCACTGTTTTATCATGCAAGAATTCCTTTGTTTTACATGCTCATGGTATCTGAGGTCCTGACACTAGTGCATTATGACGTAACAAAGCCTGTTTGCTCCATGCTGGTGTCAACTAAGGCTCTGTCACTTCTGTATTATAATGTACCAAAGTATGTAGTGTTTTATCCTGATCATAAGTGAGTCTCTGTAATTACTGTATTATGATGTATTAAAGCCTGTGTGTTCCAAGCTGATGGAAAGTGTAGCTCTGACAATACTGTAATGCAGTTTGTATTGCTCAATGTTATTGTTATTGTTAACTAAGGATATCAGACCTCTATATTACTGTGAAAAAAAGCCTATGTGTTCCATGCTGACTGAAACTGTGCATCGTCAATACTCTGTTATGATGCAGCATCCCTATAACACCATAACAACCCACAAAAATTCTGGACAGCCATCAATAATATCTTCCACCCAGGAAAATCCACCACATAATCACCATCAACCAGTAACGTCCCTGATAACATAGCTACCCAATTCAACAAGTTTTTACATAAACCATAATAACCCTGTCCAACCTCCAGAACTCCCCCACTAAACCACCCACTACAATTAACAACAGCCCCCACACTGAACCACCCCAATACACTCATTAACAATGCCCCATTTAGAATTAAGCCAGTCCCCACTACCCACATAAAAAGATTACTAAAAAACTAAAAACCACAGCCCTAGCCGCAGACCAACTTCCAGCAGAATTTCTACAAATTGCTGCTGAAGGATTAGCATTCCCAGTGCCCATCCTTATCAACAGATCCTTGTCTGAACAGAAATTCCCACAGATCTGGAAAATTTCCCACATAATACGCCTACACAAAGGAAGCAACTCTATAGAACTGACAAATTATCGCCCAATAGCCAGCCATTCTACCACCACTATCCAAAATCCTTGAAAGATGCGTACATAAACAAATTGTGGATCACCTACACACACACAAACTCTTAACAAACACCCAGCATGGCTTTCAGCCCTACCACAGCACCACCACCACATTAATGGCCTTCACCAATACTGTTAACCTTCACAGAAATAATAGCAAATTTGTATCTCCCACCTTTCTTGACCTTTCTAAGGCCTTTGACATGGCGTCACATAGCAAACTTATTCAACTTCTGTCTGAATTTAACATCAGTCAGCATTCCATCTCTTGGTTCCAAAGCTATTTAATAAGTTGCAAACAAGCAGTCCAATGGCAGAAAGATCTCTCCTCTCTCCTTCCAGTTACAATAGGAGTCCCCAAGGCTCCATTCTAGGACCACTACTTTTTTAACTTTTCACTAATATCTTCTCCCTACCTGCTGCCCAGTTATCCAATATGCAGATGACTCTACCTTAATCTGCTCTGCCATCTCCCTTCATGAGCTGCAGTTAATCACACAAGAATAATTTCTATCAGTCAAAGCTTGGCTTACTGTCTCCAACCTAATTCTAAACCCAGACAAAACTAAGCATCTTCTATTTAACCCAACAAAATCCACCTCAGCTAGCCCTACCCCCCTTCAATAGTATGTCCAAAAACAATACAGTCATTTCTCCTGTATCTCACACCAAACTCCTGGGAGTCAAGAGCAATTGTAATATGAAATTTGACAATCATATGTCCCAGACCATAAAAAAGTCCATAAAAAACTTGGTCTTCTCTACCGAAATAGACAATTCCTTACTAAACACATAAAGTCCACCATTGCACGTACTCATCTAATATCTACCCTACTCTATGCCTCCACTATACTCAGAAATTTGAATAAGACTGAAACTAAGAAACTCAATACCTACTATAATAAAATAGCCAAGTTTGCCACTCACCCTCCCTTCAGCTCACACCGTTGCACAGCCCTTAAACAACTTAACTGGCTAGAGCTACTACATCTGCTCCTATATAATCAACTGATGTAGCTCCAATGGTGTAGTGGTGCATTGCTCTGACTATGATGTATAGGGCCCTGGGTTTGAGACTTGGCAGTGCTGATTATAGGGGTGGGAGGTTGGCATAATGGTTAGGGTATTTACCTTACAAACACAAGGTGCAGGGTTTGATTCTCACATGGGGTGATTGGCTAGGTTTAAAATGACCCACAAGGACAGTTAGCCTAGTACTAATCTATGAATTTATGATCTTTTCTCATAAACTCCTTCACCAACCTAAAAAAAACCCTGCCTGCAAAACCTAATACTCCCATACACTAATAACAGAGCACTCTGCTCTAGTAACAGGCAGGTCCTACAGGTAACAAAAGCCAATAACGCAGCCGGTGATTCTCTCTTCTCCAACTTCATATCCAAAAAATGGAACTCATTTCCTCATAGTATAGTATCCCAATCTTCCTTAACACAATTTAAATATATGTTGTAAACTCACCTGGCTGATACTTGGCTATGCTCCTGTACCAGCCCTGTTTAACCTACCCCACAGTTGTAAAGCTAAATAAACCACTGCGTAAACCAATCTACCTAAATAACTACTTACCCCACCCTTCTCAAACTTGGACTCAGCGCTTCCTTCAACACTAAATACTCTGCAATACTGAATACACTGTACGTGAAAGACTCCTTTCATCTCTGATCTCTATTCACTATAACCTACCTGCTTCTTCCTATAAACCAACTGTCTCTCTCTCTCCCTCTCTCTTTCTCTCACTCCTTCTCCAACTCTGTAGTGTATATTGTTCATTGCCAAATCATACTAATCTCAAACTGTAATTGCTTGGTTTTCACTGATGTAACATTATTGTCTATGTTAACTGCTTTTTATTGTACTTGTACCTTAGTTGTGGAGCTTTTCTCCTCAGACCTCCAGCAAAGAAGGACCAGTGTCCAGTGGACTTTCTCAGTCAACAAATGTAATATAAAATAAAATAAATAAATACATGAATAAATTATATGTTCCATGCTGATTGATACTGGAGATCTGACACTATAGTACTACTATATAACAAACCCTTTAGTGCTCTTTGCTTATGCTAATGGAGGCTCTAACACTACTGTATTATTATGTAACAAAGTCTGAGTTTTCTATGTTGATGATAACTGAAGCTGTGACACTAGCATATTACTATGTAACAAAGCCAGTAGTGATCCATGCTGATTGTAACCGAGGCTGTGACACAACTGTATTATGATGTAACAAAGTCTGTGTGTTTCACATTGATGGTAACTGAGGCTGTGACACAACTGTATTAATACATAACAAAGTCTGTGTGTTCCATGCTGGTGGTACCTGAGTCTCTGACACTATTGTGTTACGATGCAACAAAGCCTCCTGTAGACATCAAACAGGCTTTGTGCCTGATGAATGAAGAACAGCAACAGTCATCCCTCTGCACAAAGGTAGGCCATCTACAGACCTTGGAAACTACAGACCCATAAGTTTCACTAGTCTCATATGAAAAGCCATGGGAAGAATTATCATGGAAGTGATCAATAATGACATAGGAAACCTCCAGATACTGGACCCACCCCAGTTTGGTTTTTATCAAGGGCAGGTCATGCCTACTCAGTCTGGTGAACATCTTTGAGAATGTCACCAAATCAAAGGATGAGGGAAAAATAGTTCACACTGCCTACCTTGACCTGGCTAAGGCATTTGACACAATACCCTACTTAGGCATTGTTGACAAACTAAAGAGGTTAGGTACAAATCCTTATGTCACCCAGTGGATAGCCAGCTGGCTCACAGAAGGACCCAGGAGGTTAGAATTGTTGAATCCACCAGTCACAAGCAGTGTCCCTCAGGGATCGGTCCTGGGACCGCTCCTTTTTGGCATTTACTTCTCTGAAATCAAGGCCAATGTCAATACTCTCTGGATGACTAAATTTGCAGATGATTGCAAATTAGGAGTTGTCATAGAGTCTCACAGTGACACAAATGTTCTCCAGGAGGGTCTGACACAAACAAGTGGTGTCAGAGCCATGGACTAAAACTAAATTCCAAGAAATGCATAATAGTACCCTTCATGAAGTCATCCTTACTGTTAAGTATCATATTAACAACACACGCCTAAGAGTAGACTCAGTAGTCAGGGACTTGGGGAAACACATAGACAGTAATCTAGCCTTTCACCACCACATGTCTACAGTAGTGAGGAAATCACTCTATGTTGTGCAACTTATAAACAAACGTATGGCATCTAGGTTGAAGGAAGTCATTGTCTCACTGTATTTGGAATTCATCAAACCTATCACTGAGTACAGTTCCCCCTTTGGTATATATCTAACCAGGCATATCCAACAATTAGAATGTCCACAGAAGTTTCTCACTAAAAGAATACAGGATATAAGTAAAATGTCCTATGCAGACTGCCTTAAGGCGCTATCCCTGTATTCTGTCTTCTACAGGCTGTTGAGGGAAGATCTATGCCTGGCATACAAGGCATTGCCAGACCCCACTCTAATGGACCTCCTGCATATCCACAAAACAAACAGCAGCAGAATTACCCATTCTAAAGACTTGAACTTTCCCTGTGATATAAATCAGACCTGCTGGAGAGATAAGTATGTATCCCATTGACTACCTCTTCTCTGGAACAGGTTCCCCATCCATGTTAAGCAGAGTTCCTCCCTAACCCAATACAAGTGTAACTTGGATAATTGGATGGGGAACAGGAAATTCACCCCTGCTTTGGAACGTATGTCTCTAATGAACACAGGCAGCCTGTAAATAGTTCATCTCCCAGGCCCCTGCTTGTAAAATTTTTGCCTCCCAAGCCCTTGCTTACACTTATCAAGGGTACTAGACCTTTTTAGAGATTTGGGATGCATGGCTAGGCTTAAGAAGGCACTTGTGGTCGTTAGCCTAGTACACACCTATGAACCTATGATTGTATATGCAAAAGGACATGGAAAGTTTATTTTTTTATCTATCTGCTCACTGTAGAGTGGATTAAGAAAGCTACAACTTAACCTCTGCTACTGTTTTATTACTGTGAAATAGTCTGACATGGCAGTGTCACACAGTGCATTATGTCTGCTGAAATCAGCGTAGAAATTATCATTGCTATGGTGTGTGTGTGTGTGTGTGTGTGTGTGTGTGTGTGTGTGTGTGTGTGTGTGTGTGTTTGTGAGTTGTGTGTCTATGTGTAGTTTTCAAAGTGTATTTTAAAGCTGGCCATAATTTCAGTTTATATCACAGTCAGATATAAGCATTTCTTTCACTTTGCATCACAGTCAAATATCAGCATTACACACAAGTATCTGTCTTTGGTGATCTGGGCAGGATGAATGGCAAAGCAGCAGATTGTTGGTACAAGTGACATTGTGGGTAATGTTACCAATTCACAGCACTTGCTCAATTCTTAGCTGCAGCACCATTTGTGAGGAGTTTACAAGACTCCCTCTGCTGTGTGTATTTTATCCAGGGCTATAGTTTCCTCCAAAACCCCAAAGACATGCCGTAGGTGAACTGATGTTCCTCCAGTTTGCCTTTTAGTAATTATGCAGTGCTAGTGTGTGTGTATGAGTGAAAGTGTGTGTGTGTGTGTGTGTGTGTGTGTGTGTGTGTGTGTGTGTGTGTGTGTGTGTGAATATTGGCAGGCAGTTACATAAATCTAGGTAGTGAAAAAAAAACAGTAAGTCATCTTTCTAAAATAAGACACAGAATGCTTCATAGAACCTGTAGGCTCTCAGAGCTTCAGGGGCCACCATTCACCATTCATGACTGTGTACGTGGCTTAGTAGGGGGTCTCAACCATAGTCTAAAACCAACACCTCTCAGAGATGGACATAGAAGGTTGCACTAATTTTTTGGGGCCGAGGACACTGTGGTCAATATTTCTTTTATTTTTCACACTGTCAGGCTTCAGAGATGTGTGCAGAAGGTCACTGTAGCTTGTGTGGGGCCTGGGACATTGTGGAAATTTCTTTAGTTTTCTTTGAAATCAAACTAAAAAGGTGTGCATAAAAGGTCACAATATCTTGTGTAGGGAGAATCCGCTGCCTACGAGCAACATGTTGGAGTACGTTGCTGTGATCTTTATTTTTTCACTTTCTTTACAGCCAAAATCAGAGATATATACAGTAGTATACTCCAACTTGTTATTCCTAGACAGTACACATAGGGTTGCCAACTTTTCATGTAAAAAATTCTGGACATGTACATGAAAGCAAAATGCGGTACTCCCCACACACACACACATGCGGTATATACACACACACACAGCCATTCCGGTGTCCCATTACTTGGCTATCTCTCCATTTTTCCCCAGTTGCCATAAATACTGTTCAAAACTCTATGTGCATACTGTTTTCTGCTTTACTTCTACAATGATTACAGATATTTGGATGTAATGTAAAACATTTATTTCGAATTTTACAGCACAAACACTAATAGACATTTGCTAAACAAGCAATACAGTCTCTCATAAACAGACATAGCTTTTATACTTCTTTGCCTTTAAAACTCACATTCACTGAAACAGCAATGAAACCTACAGTCAAAGAAAATGCATCTGGCCAGTGGTGGATTAAGTTTACCTTTGAGGTTTTTTCAAATCATAGGCCCCTTGCACACATTTTTAAAGCCATATAAAAGTTCTTTGATTCACCTTCCTGATTGTATTAAATTTTAATACATAATAACATCTAGCAGACATGAATTAGTAGCCATCACAGCTTTAAGACTGGTACACTCATGATCATGTAGAATCTCTAATGAAACAAAACTGGCATATTACTGATATACTTAAACAGAAGAATTGCTCTAATCATAATAATGTCAAGTTATATGGAACTGCCCCAGTGTAAGGACGGAGGTAATATGGGTGCCAGAAGCTGCTGAAGGGTAGGAAGGGAGAGAGGGCAAGAGGAGCACTTAATGATTTAAAAAGCATAGCATTTTTAAGCTATATGCTACCGTAACATAAGCCTATAACTGATAGAAGCTGTATAGTGTCAGTACGAGATGAATTAACAATAACAGCAGCATAGAAATTTCATGCAAAAATGCAAGTAAAGGTAGTGCTGAATCTGGTTGTTCTATTATCCAGTAGCATCAGTGATGAGATTAGCACAGCGTGGCACTTGAAACCATCCATTGCTTTAGCCTATATCATGGTCTGCTGCTGAAAGAGGTTTATGAAGCCTTGAGTAAGCTAGTCATAATATCATCATTTACAATTTGGAATAAGGCATTTAATCCAGGCAGAAATGTTTAACACAGAGTGCATCTTCGCAAAAACTAACTAAAATTCCCAGGAGCACACAACTGAGAGACCTGAATAAGCTGCAGCCTAGTGATGGAGATAAGCTAGAATTTCAAGCTGTAATATGATCATAGATATTAAAAGCACTTTTTGTTAGGCTACCCATCACCTGAACCATTACATACTTGGTAGAAATGACTTGCAGCAAAAACCACTTTGTACAGTGCAGATCTATATTCCTCTTATGAGATCTATAAACAACCAGTGCCACACTGCAGCAACACAAGCTTTCTGAAACATTGGATTTACTAGTACGAGTAACAATATACTCTTGGATAATGATATAAAAATTTACTCCTGGAATAATAAGGACTTTTTGCAAATATATTTTGAACATTAGTCTCACCTGGCCTTGTGATCAGATGTTAAATACTCACAGCCAGAAAACAGATACTTTGGCCTTCTGCCAGGTCTTCTAAAGAAGCTTACAATAAAAAAAAATCAGGGAATTCAGATAGAATTTTGGGGAGACACACTTATTAATGCCATTCCAACTCCAAGTATTTGAATGCATTTCAACTCTAAAGTACATGTCAGAACAATGTTCCCATTGGTAGATAGAGTCCAGTGCTCTCATACACACCCTGCATGCAGTAACAGAAATGTTGTCTTGAATGGTGAAAGAAAATTATTTTTTACTTCTGGTCTAATAAGAACTTAGTGCACATATATATTATGAATATGACTTTTGTACTGCCTTGTGAGTAATGGTCACCTACCCCCAAGTAAAAACTGGGTATATTGCCAGGCTGTGGCAACACAATCCTCTAAAATATTGGATATGTTAACCGTATGAAAATGGCCTTATGTTAGTTCCCTTAAACCAATTCACACTAAAAATCCTTAGAGTTCTAATAGGGTACTTGAGTACAAAACACCACATACATACTGTCCCAGATGACTATGCATGCCACTTTAGAGAGGGTACATCAGATGAGATGTGACAGTGAAGTCTTCACATAAATAAGATAGCCATATTGCTCTTTGACAAGCATCATCAGTAATCAGGCAGACGTAATGCTATAGGTGCTTTTTTCATATATCAACTACCCCTCAAAAAATGGTAGATACTTTTCTGCACACTTCTGATTTCTCATTGATAAGTGAATGAAAAACATATGGCTAACGTTCAACTTTCAGCTTTTAGACACGCACACACACACACACACACACACACACACACACACACACACACACACACACACACACACACACACACACACACACACATTGCCCTCAACAAGCCTTATTATTTCTGACAGTTATGATGTGATGACAGTAACAGCACCACTTGTTAGACTGTGTTAAATTTATAGTTGTAAACATTTTGCCAATAAGCATTGAAACAAAACACATGAACCAATAATGACAAAACTGCCCAATTCAGCACATTAAAACCATAAATGGCCACTCATACTTCTGTCATTAAAATCCACCAATATCAGTCAATATGCACAATCTCTGCAGAAGTAAAACATCATCTAAATAATTCCACATGATTAAAGAGATCTGAACTAATGAAAAGTTGCTGCTAGCAAACAATTTTATATTTCAGTGTTTTATCTACAAATCAATACTTAGGACTGCAGCACCCTGCCCCATTAAAATACAACACAGTATGAGCTTTAGCAATCCATCTATATGCTGTGGGAGTAGAGCCCACACCCACAGCCTTCTAGATCAATATACAAGTATGCTTTGAACAGAGAGAGGAGTCTTACCTCACTTAAAGGTTAAAGCTGAGGGGAAAAAAAACGGAACTTGCATGTACCGCAGTTGGATTAGAGAAGAGCAAACACCAGCCGGACTCGTGCTTTGCCTGGGGTTTTTCAGCATACAGTCCAAATGTCTTCTTTATAATTCAAATTCCACACGCGCACAAGATAGTAGACAGATGTAAACAACAGTCGCAAAGACACTGTTTTCGTCTTCTGCACCCAGACGCAAAGGGTGTTCTTAAAGAAGAACACCCCTAAAAAAATGTAATTTTTTTAAACTAAAAGAAAATGTGCACAGTGCACCATTTTTTCCAGACAACACAGGCATTTTCCGTTCTTCCAGACAGTGTCCCTTAATTCTGGACAGTCTGGAAGAATTCTGGACAGGTGGCAACCCTAAGTACACAGCTACTAGACAAGTTATAATGATTTGTACACACTTCTGATATTTGATTTTGTGGAAAGTTAAAGAAATAATGACTGCATTTTCCCAGTGTATCTTTTAGGGGTTGGGGAAAAGAGGCTTGCTGCATATGTACACCTGACAGCAACAGGTTGAAATATGTTATTTTGTTCTATTTGTTCTATCACTTTCATTCCAGTCTGACATCAGAGAAGTACACAGAAGGTGTCTGTCTTCTGGGGTTGGGGTGAGGAAGGATGCCATGTAGTGTGCAATTGCAACAACTTGAAATACATAATTGTGACCATTATTAATTTCATTTTCACCCTAATCTAACACCAGAGGGGTGCACACAAGGTGACTATCCTTTTTTTGGGGGGTGGGGGCAGCCTCTCATCTTAGATATGACTTATGTGCCCTCACAAGCATTTGTCTTCTCATTTTATGAGTAACTACTCTATTGGTAAGTACTATTTTGTCAGCTTAGACACAACTTAATTATTCCTTAACAGAAGAAAATATGTATTTTCTTTCCTTAGGCATGATGTTTGTTTATGCTATTATTAGATCGAAAGATGTGAAACAGCTCTAAAATTCACCTCATATCATCTAGAATGATCTAGCTTAATTATTTTTTTCTGTACACAGTCATTACAGTGTAGTCTTGGTATGTTAGCATGTGTTGCAATAATGCAGGAAAAAATGAAAAGTAAGACAAAGCATAAGAAAACAAGACAGAAGTAACTTGAATGGAGTGAGAAAGCCAAGATGGGGAAACTGGAAAAGACAATTATGGTTATGTTAGGGGACACAGTAGACAGCATGGAGATGCCAAGGAAACATTTATCTAAGACTCCATATTACCTAAGGCTACCCATGCAGTTACTGTATATGGTATTTTAAATGGGTGCTTCTGGTTGAGGCTTGCTAAAGGGAGTGTGGCTACCCTTTGGTAAAGAGTGTGTTTATGTTATGCAAGGTGTATGGCTTGTCAGGAAATGGCAGGATGCAAAGTTGGCAACCCTGATGTGTGCTCCATGCTGATGGTAACTAAGGGTTTAACACTACTGTGTTGTGATTTAACAAAGCCAGTAGTGTTCTGTGCTGATGGTAGCCAAGGCTCTGACACTACTATGTTATGATGTAACAAAGTATGAGTGTGATTCATGCTGATTGTATCAGAGATTCAGACACTGCTGTATTATGATGTAACAATGCTTGTGTGTTCCATACTAATTGTAACTATGGCTGTAGCATTACCAATGTATGTTATAACAAAGCCAGTAGTATTTTGTGTTGATCATGGCTGGCCTTAGGCCATTTGGACCAGTTTGACCCAATAGGGCCCTGCTCCCTTAGGGGGGCCCTGCACTATGGTATAACAGAGTCATTACGCCTTACATGACCAAGAGATTTGCCTAACAGACACTACAGTAAAGTACAAGACATTTTTCTTCTGGCAGACTTGCTGCCATGGTAGTGACAAGTCTCATTAGTGGGATGAACATTACCTTTAGTGCACTGCACAAGTGGCTAGTCCAGTGCTATCAGTAACCACTGCTTCATTCCTCTTATATGGTCAGTAGTCCCATAGTAGTCAGTGCCTGCTGCTGATTGTTTAACAGAATTTTCAGCCCAAAACTGGTTGTATTAACCATCTATATTCTGTCTCAGTAGACAAGACTATGCCTTGACGGAAGACTGATAGAGATGTTATATGTTGTCCTTTGCTACTCATGCTGACATGGAGTTTATGAATGTTTGCTAATGAATTCAGTTACAAGAAATAGCTATGGAATAGTCAGTCTCAGATAGTATGAAAATAAACACTAGTAAGCATAAAAATGATTCACTTGACTAGAAGAGAAAAAGTAATAACAGAAACTGTCTGACTCGTAAATGTTCTATAAAGGTATTACAGTCTCAGAGTCACATACAGAATTGGGAAGGGGGCCAGCAGAAACTTAAAGCTAAAAAAGTGACTGGACTGAATGGGAGGAGGGTATTAAAATAGCTAAACTAACTGTGTGTTTTGTATGTTCTCTGTCTATGTGGGTTTAGGCATTCTGATTTCCTTCCACCTGCCAAAAACATGATGCTCAGTAACTACTCTAAATTATGCCTGCATGTAATCCTTACTGTTGCCCTTGTGACCTGGAATATGGCTGGAAAAGATCTGCATATATATTAGTCCACTTAATCAGTTTAACAAATAGTAACCTGACTAAAAATAAACTTTCAGAAATAGTTCTGACTGGAATGGTGTGTGAGCAATGTCTTTTCTAATCAGAGGCCTGAGATTATTACTGTTATTGTTAAGTATTCTGAGGAAGTTCTAATAGTTTTATGCATTTTTGTAGAAACACACTGACTATAACAAGTTATGCGAATTAGCTGGGTAAGGAACTCCAACCATTCAGAGCAACAGCAGGAGATGACTGGAAGCATGAATTAATCAAGCTGTAATATGAGATCAGAATATATAATGGAGATTATAAATTATTCATGTTCTTTATGGGTTTCTCGTCTTCTAACAGTCATTAAGTGCAGCCTGACTGTTTCATTTGTCCAGTACTTCCGGTCAGCCAAGGATATCGGTTATGGGAGGAGAGTTCTGGGGACTGTGATGAGTCAGTAGATTTTATCAGGTTTATGTTTCATAGTAGCACCCGTCTCCTTAGTGTTGACAGCTGCACCTCCCAGAGATATTGGAATGTGAAATAGTTTTATTTATTTATTCATTTGTGGGCTTATAGGTTCATTGGTATATACTAGGCAAACAGCCAGTAGGGCCCTTATAAGGCTAGCCGTGCAACCCAAATAGATTTATATAGGGAGTTATTTACTGACTGCCTCTCACTATCACAGAGATAGGCATCAGACCACAGGTAAATTTCTGGTTACCCATCCATTGGTTCAAGTTGCACTTACGTAGGGTTAGGGAGGAATTCTGCTTCACATGTATGGGGAGCCTGTTCCAGAGAAAGAGAATTCCCTGAGAAACATATATGTCTCTCCATGACCTGTTTATGTTGCAAACAAAATTTAGGTCTTTTAATCTAATAGTACTGATGCTATTTGTTTTTGTGGATATGCAAAAGATTCATCAAAGCAGGGTCCAGGAATGCCTTGTATGTTAGGCAAAGATCACCTCTCAGAAGTCTGTATGGTACCAAGTAAAGAGACAGGGCATTGAGACAGTCAGCATAAGACATTGTGTTTACTTCCTGTACTCTTTTAGTAAGGAACCTTTGTCGATGTTCCAGTTGCTGCCTGAGTCTGATCAGGTACGTACCAAAGGGGAATTATATGGTATGATGGGTCTGATGAGGCCTGAGTACAGTGGTATGATAATCTCTCTGGGCCTAATACAGTGGTATGATGACCTCTCCAGACCTAGTATAGTGGTAATATGACCTCTCTGAACATAGTACAGTGGTACAATGACCCCTCCTTGAATATTTATTATTTATTTAAAGTTTGTTAAGCAAGGAAGGGCACTGATCCTCTTAGACCACCTTCAAACTCAAGACAGCAGTAAACCACAGAAACAAACTTTAATATCAATACAATAATGGTAATATAAGAGCAAGCATTCAGAGACTTATAAGGCAGGATAACATAGCATAAATGAACACAGTCATAAGAAGACATAATACAAGAATTCAGACAGTAAAACAGTTTACAAGAGCACATCTGTACGTCATTACATCATATATTATAATGTTGCTTTGTAGAAAATAATTTACAAATAACATAAGTACAATTCCTGAATATGGGATATGAAGGAGAGTAAGGCAGGAATCAAACTAGGGGAAGAAGAAGAAAGAGGGTGACAGGAAAAAAAGGTAAGAGGGTACAGAGGGGGAAGTGTGCAGCTCCATCCTACTCACGTTAAGATTCAGGCAGAACTTTCGCAGTTTGGAGAGATACTTACAGGTAAGCCAGAGTGCATCCACCTAATGAAGCACCATGTAGACAAAGGGTTTCAGTGCCCCATCAGACAGGCCCCTTATAGTGTGCCTTAGTGAATTAAGCTGACCCAGAAAGAGAAGATCTTCAAGAGATATTGGCTCTAGGAGTCATCATGGAGTCCAGTAGTTTACTTCTGTCTTCACATATCTTATGGCAAAATACAAAACTAATAAACAGATTGGGTTAACTTTTAAGGTCCTGGCACTACTATGTTGTTATGTAACAAAGTTTGCGTCACACGTTGATGGTAAATGAAACTCAGCTTCTGCTTATTATGTAACAAAGCATGTGTGCTCCATGCTGATGGCAACTGAGACTCAATACACCACTGTATTATAACTTAACAAAATAGCATACATTCCTCAAACTTAATCTAATATAGTCTAAAGTTAAAAAAACTAGAAAAAGAGGGAGAGGTGGGGTAGCAGAATGGAGGGGCACCTGAGGGGCTGTGTGTTTTGATGTAACATCATCTGTGTGTGTCACACAGATAGAAAATGAGGCCATGGCACTGCTTTGTTATGATGTAACAAAGGCAGTGTGTAGAATACTGATGTCAAGTGAGGCTCTAAGATAATTGTATTGTAGTGCATGGACTGAGATGATTATGCTCTGATATTCTGAAAAAGACAAACCAGTTAAGCACCAGAGTGGTGAGTGATCCATACTTAACAATTGTTAAGCATACCCTGCTAAAATTGTTAAGGTCTGGTCTAGCACAAGGCAGTAAAAATCTGTCAGTACTGTCCAGCAAATGACAGAGGAAGAGGAAAATATTTGTTTCTGCCTGCTGTCCATACTGGCAATGTGTCCCCAACTTCCTCAAACATAGTTGCTAGAATAACAGGATGTGTTAATGTCCACTTTCTGAAGGATATGAACACTGAAACTCAAATGTATGCCCATTATTCAGTGGCTTCAGTCCTCAGTGGTTTGTCCTAAAACCACAAATTGTATGATGAACAGACCAAAAATAAGAAGCAATAATCTGGATAACCTTTGAAAATCTAGACAGTTGAGAGGTATGAAAAGTAAGTGTAAATGCAATGGACTGTGTTACACTACCTCTTTTGACAGTGCTCTTTAAGTGTAGGGCTTTGAAAGCAGGGAAAACACTTAATGATTTTTCCCCGTATAACTAGTAGTACATGGGGCAGATAATCATAACTCTCTGTAGTGCATGGAGCTTTGTGTCACCGATCATAACCTTGAATTATTTGTTCTGAACATGGAAGCCAAGATATTCACCTCTCGAGCTTCACTCTCAAGGAGAATTTCTTGGCATCCATGTCACGAATATATAATAAACAGGTTATGATCAGCGATCCAATCAGAATTCTCTATATTATGTATCAAATCTTGTGCTTTCCATGCTTATGGCATTTGATGATCTCACACTATGTATTATGATGTAAGAAAACCTGTTTGTTCTATGCAGATTGTAATGGAGGCTCTAACTCTACTGAGTTAGGATGGAACAAATCTATGTGTTCCATGTTTATGGTGGCTCGGACTTTGACACTAATGTATTATGATGTAGCAATGTATGTAATAATCCACATGGGTGGTAAATGATGCTCTGATACTACCGCATTAGGATGTAACAAAGCCTGAAGTGCTAATTGCTCTGACACAACTGCACCAATAGTCAAGAAATGTCTTTGCTTTAAACTCTGATGGTAACTGAGAACCTGACCATTACTGCATTATGATTTAGCAAAGCCAGTGCGTTTCATAATTATGGTAATGTAGACTCTCCTTCCAAACAATAACATCTCTCTTCCTCACCATCTTCTTCATCACTATCCCTTTAGGTCATGTACCGTTTATTACTGAACTTATACTGTACAGTACTGTTTATTAGTGAATTTATAATGTTTATTAGTAAAATACAACAGCTAAAGTGAATTTATACTGTTTATTAGTAAAATACAACAGCTAAAGTGATGTTATGTTGCTGTTTATTAGTGAACTTATACTGTTTATTAGTAAAAATACAACTTCATTAATGCATATAATGCCTTATAAAATGCCTTATAAAATGTGTATTTTCTGGGGGTCTGGAATGGATTAATTAAATTTACATTATTCCTTATGGGAAAATTTTGTTTGGCACTCATTGTTTTCAACACTCATCATGCCTTCTGGAATGAATTAACAACGAATACCAAGGTACCACTGTAGTTTCTCCTTGTGAAGATATTCTGCTTTAGACAATGGGCAAACTGTACATCAGTACCCTGATTGAAGAACAAGCATTCTCCAGCAGAGTATTAATGCACAAGTAATGCCCGCTGAGAAGAACGAGTCTGCCCCTTCACGGCTGCTTATCAAGCCGCCATGGAGCTCAGACTGAAGAAATGGAACAGCCGCCATTATTTTACACTCGCTAAGCAGCGGTTTTGCTATTTAGCAAGTGTAAAATATTAAAAAGAAGAGAAAAAGGTAAGTGTGTGTCTGCGTGTTTGTGTTTGTCTGTGTGTGTGTGTATATGCGTGCATGTCAGTAAAAGTGAGTGAGCCGTTATTTTACACTCCCTAAGCAACGCTTTTGCTGTTTAGCGAGTGTAAAATAGAAAAAAATAAAAGAAAATGCAGCGTGTGTATGACGTTGCATGCATGTATGTAAGTAAGAGTGAGAGAGAGTGATTGTGTGTGTGTTTCTACCTGCATGTATGTGTGAATGGGTGCATGATAGCAGAGAAACTGTGTGTATGTGTGTGTGTGTGTGAGAGAGAGAGAGAAGGATGGAGAGAGTGAGAGAGAAAGTGAGAGTGATGTGTGATGTAAGTGAGTGCATGTATGTAAATAGAGGAGACTGCCTGTGAGAGAGATCGATTGAGAGTGAGACTGAATGTGTGTATGAAAGCAGTTGGAGACTGAGAGATTGAGAAAGAGGATGAGACAGCTCTTGTGTGAGTGAATGTGTGTATGAATGAAAGCAGAGGAGTCTGTGTGTGTGTGTGTATATGTATGTGTGTGAAAGCAGAAAAGTGTGTATGTGTGAATGGGAAAGAAAATGGGCTGTATATAAAATTGTTGTTTCACTTACTTATTTTTTTTAAGGATTATATTTTTTTCTATGAATATTTGATGTAAAATGCTTCCTCCAACACCATTAACACATACTACAGCAAGTTTGAAACAATAGGCGGAGGAACTATTTTACATTAAAAAATATATATATAAAAATATATAGTCCTTAAAAAAATAAATAAGCAAGTAAAACACAAAAGTTTTACAGCGAGCCCATTGTCTAAGTGCAATAATGCCCTCCAGAGTGTGTGTTAATGTGTAATTAATGCCCTTCCAGGGGTGCAGAGGTCCTCCGCCTGCAGCATCGGGCCTCACAACACCCCTGGGCGAGCATTAATTTCACATTAACATACACCCTGTCTTGCATTATTTCTTGCTTAAATAACTTAATTTCTTCTATTGCACAGGTCACTATTGCTTGTTTGCAGTGTGTGTATGACTCTGTTGATATTTCTTCCAGGTTCATGGCCATTGTTATGGTTTTAGGGAGGTTTGCTTGGCTGCATTCTCAGAACCTCCCGGATGATGTTAAAAGTAGATTTTAAATTCTGCCTTGGGTAGAGATTTAGGGTTTGGCTTCCCTGCTGCAGAGGTGATCAAAAAGTGTGATGAAAGGGGCAAACTGATCCAGGGAATCTCTAAGATTTTTCAGCACTCTTTTTTCAGATTCTGCAAGGAATAGGTTCATAGGTTGGTACTAGGCTATCAGCCCTAGGGCCTATACAAGCCTAGCCATAACAATTCCCTGGCTATTTCTTCCCAAACTATTTACTTCCCTGAACCCCTGTCTAGCAGGGCGAATGACGTGATCCCTGGGGTGAATTTCCTTTCTCCCATCCAATTGTCAAGGTTCCTTTTGAAGAGGACCAAAGAGGCACTCTGCTTGATGTGTATCGGCAATCTATTCCAGAGTCTGGGGAGTCTCTGGGTCAGGAACCTATCCCTCCAGCATGTTTTGTTTATTGTGATAACAAGGTTTAGATCCCTGGAGCATGTGGCTCTGAGGGATTGGGATTTCTTTAAGTGTAGCATGTCCAACAGCTCTGGGTTTGACATGGCCTTGTATGTTAAGCAAAGATCGCCTCTGAGTAGACGATATGCGACAGAGTATAGCTGGAGTTTTTTAAGGCGGTCAGCATAGGGCATCTGCTTTAGGCTTGTGATTCTTTTAGTGCGGTATTTCTGCAGCCTTTCCAGTTGTTGCAGATGTCTTGAGAGGTACATACCAAATGGGGCATTGTATTCTATAATGGGTCTAATGAGGGATGAGTACAGTGGGACAATGACCTCCTTTTTTCTTTCTCCTCATCCAATTTCTGCAGAAAACAGAATCAACAGTCTCAACAGAATTCAGGTAAACAGATGATTAAGAAGAAATTGCAAGAAGGTTCCAAAAGAAGTCTTAAACCTTCCAAAACCAAGGACTTTCCAACAAGTCTGAATGACTATGCAAGAGAGCCCCTCCAACCTACCCCTCTTTCTCTTCCAAAAAGTATGAATCTCAATTTTTCTCTTTAGCATCAGATTGTTTCAGACAAATGGGTTCTGAAAATCCTTCATCAGGCTTACAGATGGCAATTGGAAGAAATTACTCCTTTCTAAGGGTCATTCCTCATCCTGCAGATCAGACTGTTTTGTTTCCACTTGTTCTTCATTACATGCTGTCCCAATGAGTGATGGAACCAGTTCCTCCTTCTTTGGTGGGGAAGAGGTTTTATTCAAGGATGTTCCTAGTCCCAAAAAAAATGCTTGGAGAACAGCTCTGGATCTTCCTTTCCTAAACCTGTTTGTGATTGTGCCTAAATTCAAAATTATGTCATTTCACAACCTGTTGCCTCTTCTTCCTCTTTCAAGTTTCCTGGTGACACAGGACTTAAAAGATGGCTATCATCACATTCCTATTTATCCATACTTCAGGTGTTTCTTAAGGTATTGTGTGTCTGGATCACATTGTCAGTTATCTACCTTACCCTTTGGACTATCCACTACACCGAGTGTTCAGAAAGTATCTCCAGTTTAGCTCATTGCATGCTACTGGGTATCCACAGTTTTCCTTATTCAGACAACTTGCTTATCTTTGCAGAGTCTTTTTCAAAATGTCAGTAATCTCTCTCTCTTGGGTGAGAGACGTCCTGCACAAGCTGGGATTCCAAGAAAACATTCAAAAGTCTTTCTTGACTCCCTCACACAGGATTGTGCTCCTAGGATGCCAACTAGACATCTCATTTCAAAGAGCTTTTCTTCCACAGAAAAAAAAATATATCTTTATTTAGAACTGTTTCTAAGGTTTTGCACTTAGGCTTCAGTCACTGCAAGGGAATACCTCAGGATTTTGAGTCTCATGGCATCTATGATTCACATGATACTCCTGGTAAGATATTACATGAGAAAGATACAGTGCTACCTGAAATCTCTTTGGTCCCAGCATCAACACACTTTATCTTACAGATCCCTGTACTAGGGTTTGTCAGAAGAGAAATCACTTGAGACAACAGATATCCTCCCTGCTACAAAGCAGTCAGTCACCACAGATACTTCAGACTTTGGTTGGGGAGCAGTTCCAGGAGACAGATAAATGTGCAAGGGGTGTGGGACACCAGGGACAGATTCAAGTAAATAAATATCAAGGAATTCCTTGCCCTGATCAAGGCACTTAATTCTCTGAGCCATCTTTGGTCCCCAGGACATTACAGAGTGATTACAGACAATAACACAATGATGTGGTACATCAACAAACAAAGGGGAACCAGGTCATACCCTGTTTGCAGACTAGCCATGTTAGCTTGAGATGTAGCTTCACAGCACAGTCTCACTCTACAGCCATCCTACGTTCCATCAGAGCAAAACTGTGTGGCAGACAAGCTGAGCAGGACCAGGGCAGACCCTCAGGAATGGAAACTAGATGGGGAGTTCCTCAAGTAGAAAGATTTTTGAGTTGGTGCCAACAACATAAGCAGCAGCCTTTCAGTGCTAGTTTTTCTCTGGTTTAACAATATTTGTGTGAGTTAATATGGTCTTTCTTATTCCTCTATCAAAGTTTATTTATCAGGCATTTCAGCATGTCTACTCATGGATCCTTCTCTTTCATGGCAGTTGCATGTCAAAATGTTCTTGTAAGGGGTTTTCCATAACTGGCTTCCAAGTAAACTAGTGGCCCCTCCATGGTATCTTAATTTTGTGTTAAAGAAAGTAACACTAGCTTCATTTGAACCAGCTAATCTGGCTGACTTCAGGTTCTTAACATGGAAAACAGTTATATGGATTGCTCCGACCTCTGCAAGAAAGGTATCTGAATTGCCTTATGGTGAGTCAACCCTACCTCATTTTTCTCAAGGACATGGTTTCCTTCTTTTATACCTAAAGTGTTATCTGTGTTTACTTTAAGCCAAACAATCCATCTCCCTGTTTTCTTTCCTGAACCCAAAAATGAGGGAGAAAGGATACTCCATACCTTGGATGTCCACAGACAACTCAGATGCTATCTTGACAAAACTAAATCTTTCAGATCATTGGATCAATTGTTAATTTCTTGTGAAGGTAAGAAGAAAGAACAAATGATGTCAAAACAGACTATTTCCAAATGGTTGTCTAAGTATATTACTATTTGTTATACTCACCAGGACAAATCGATTCTAGGTGGGTCAAAGTCCACTTTACAAGGACCTTGGCTTCTTCTATTGCTTTTTGGAAAGGGTTGGATTCTAGAAGTACTCCAGAAGTTGCTACTTGGTCCTTTGTACATACTTTTACAAGGCACTATAAGTTGGATTCCTTCTCTAGGTCTAGATCATGCCCTGCTAGGATCATTCTCCAGGGGCTCCTGGACCCTCCTCCTTCCACCTCCCACCTCTCAAACATAGTTAGTTATGGTAATCTACCCATATATAGTTAAGACTACTGCAGCAGTGATCAATATGAAGAACATAGAATTGTGTAAGCTGAACCTACCATAATAGTAGATATTTGTATGATCACTGTTGCAGTAGCCACTCCTCCCCTCCACCCCCCCCTTGTTTTTTGTTGTGTTTTTTATTTAAGGCTGTGGACATTTATTTTTTATTATTCCTAGCTTTGTCCTTTCAGGGCTCAGCCTCCCTCTCACTATGCTGTCAGGAAAGTTCTGAAGGGCTTTGCACCCAAAATTGAATTTTAGTCAGCTTATCTGAAACAGCTTGGCGGATGGCATCGCGGTGCAGGGGTTAGCATTGTCACCTCACAGCAAGAGTTCTCTGGTTCGATTCTTAGCTGGAGTGCCTTCAGTGTGGAGTTTGCATGTCCTCACTGTGCTTGCATGGGTTTCCTCTGGGTGCTCCGGTTTCCTCCCACAGTCTCAAGACATGCTGCCGGTGGATTAGACATTCTAAGCTGGCCCAAGGTGTGTGTGCTTTCTGAGGCAGGTTGGGTGCTGGGCTGGCAAGTCGACACCTTAAAACTCTGCTGTCACGCATTCCGTGAACCAATGATCCACTGCGGTGACTCCTAATTGGCAGAGCAAAAAGGAGAAGAAGAAGAAGATCGGAAACTGCTTGACAATTTGGGAGTTTGGATGGTACCCTGAAGCTTTGGAAGCTGAATGGCTGTTATATCCTTGGCAAGATATAACCCATATAGCTAAGGCTACTGCACAAGAGATTATATGAACATCTACTATTATAGTAAGTTCAACTTACACAACTGTAGTTTCCATGCTAATGCTAACAAAGATTCTGATGCTGCTGTATTATAATGATGTAGCAAAGTCTGTGTGTCTTCCATGGTTAATGTAGCTGAGGCTCTGTTAATACTGCCTACTGATGTAACAAAGCATGTGTGTGTGTGTGTGTGTGTGTGTGTGTGTGTGTGTGTGTGTGTGTGTGTGTGTGTGTGTGTGTTCCATGTTAATGGTAAGGGAGGCTATGTTACCACTCTGTTATAATGTAACAAAGCCAATACGTTCCCTTCTAGTAGTAAATGAGGTTCTCACACTGCTATACTACTATGTAAAAAAATATTTCTGTTCCATCCTAATGGTAACAGAGTCTCTAACAATACTGTATTGTGATATATCAGAGCCTGTAGTGCTCCATTCTGGTGGTTACTAATGGTTACTGAGGCTCTGACACAACTGCATTATGATGTAACAATGCCTGTATTGTGCTATGGTGATGATATTTGAGACTCTTAACTGAAGCTCTGGCACTATTGCATTATGATGTAACAAAACCTGTATGTTCCCTTCTAGTGGAAAGTGATGCTTTGACATTAATGTATTATTATGTAACAATGCCTACAGTGTTCCATGTTGATGGTAACTGATCCTCTGAGTTTACTGTGCTATGATGTAAAAAAGCCTGTGTGTTCCATGCTGATGAAAACATGGACTTTGATACAACTTTATTATGATGAAACAAACCCTGCAGTGTTCTGTGCTGATGTTAATAGAGACTCTAACACTACTGTATTACTATGTATCAAACCTTGTGTTTTCCATGCCCATTGTACCTGAGCCTCCGGCAGTCATGTATTAATGTAACAAAGACTGTTCCATACTAAATGCTGATGGTAACTAGGGCTCTAACACTACTGTGTTTGTATGTAACGAAGCTGGCATTGTTCTGTGTTGATGGTAGCTGAGGTTTTGTCACTGCTGTATTATGATGTAATAAAACATGTGTGCGATTCACGCTGTTGGTATCTGAAAGTCAGACAGTACTCTACTATGATGTAGCAAAGATGTGCATTCCATGCTGATGGTAATTATGTCTGTAACACCTCCGGTTTATGTTATAATAAAGCCAGTAGTGTTCCGTGTTGATGGTAACTGGGGCTATAACGTTACGTTATTATAATGTGACAAAGCCTTCAATGCTGATGCTAATAAAGGCCTTGACTGAACTGTATTATTATGTAACAAAGTCTTTGTTTTCCACACTTAATGGTAAATGAAACTGAATCTACTGTATTATGATGCAATAGCACCAGTGTATTTATTTCTGATTCTAACTTAGGGGCCAAAATTATCTCAATTTCTTCTCAAACTTTAAGTAGTTAAGCAGCTTGGCTTGCTGGCTTGAAACTGGGCTTAGAATATAATTGCCTAGTGTGCCAGTTTTGGTTAGCAGAACTGGCTGTGCGGAATGAACCAAACACCATATGTTATGTTGTAGCAATGTCATAGTGTTCTACTCTGATGGTAACTGTTGTCTGGACACTACTGCATTATGATATATGATAGCCTGTGTTTTCTTCACCATTTGTAACTAAAGGTCTGTGACTACAGTACTGTTACATAAAAAGGCCTGCGTGTTCCAAGCTCTGATTACTGTATTACGAGGTATCAATTTCTGATTGTTCCTTGCTGAATGTAAATGAGGTTCAGATAGTAATGTTTTACGCTCTAAAGGAAGCTGTTTGTTCCACCCAGATGATAAATAAGACACTGATGCTACTGTAATATGATGTAACAAAAACTATGTGCTCTGCATGCGTGTCCATGTTTAATGGTTACTGGGGCTCCATTGCTGCTGCATTATGATGTATCAACACTTGTAGTAGTCTATGCTGATTTTATCTGAGGCTCTGAAGGTACTGTATTATGTAACAAAGCCTGTGTGTTATATGCTGATGGTAACAGATGTTGTGACCCCACTGAATTATGGTTTAACAAAGTCTGCAGTGTTCATGCTGATAGTAACAGTGACTCTGACACTACTGTAGTATGATGGAGCAAAACCTATGTTTTCCACTCTGATGCTAACTGATGCTCTGTTTTTCCCCATGCCTATGTAACTGAGGCTTTTCTACTAACGTATTGTCATGTAGAAAGGCTTGTGTGTACCATGCTGATGGTAACTGAAGCTCAGACCCTAATGTATTATGTTTTATGAAAATCTATTTGTTCATCGCTGGTGGTAATTGAGGCCCTTATTCTAATGTAAAATGATGCAACTAAGACTATGTGTTCCTTTCAGATGGTAACTGAAGCCCTGATACCACAGTATAATGATGCAACCAAGACTGACCCTGGGATACACGAACAGCCATGTACACTTCATACTAAACCTACACAATTTAATCAAGACAGCACGAGAAGCAGCAGTATTGTTTGAATATGCATCCTGCTCATCAAACGTACATGTTTTATTAGCACCTTTTCATGGCCAGCACAAGTACTGGCATCCATGAAAAGGTGCAGGGAAACTCAAGCACACAAATGTAATCAAAAGGCAAAGCTAGGAAGCAAGCACATGTGGACAGCTTATACAAAGTAAGGCAAGTTGACTGACAGAATTCAGGTGCAGGAGAAGTTAAATGGAGAGAATGTACACAGCACACAATGGGGTTAGAGGGGAGTGTAAATGGGGAACATGTACTCACATAATGCATTCAAATGTACTTATGTCACAAAGAATATTTTTACATAAATACTTCCTTATTGATGTAATAATAATTAATCTAGTTTGCAATTCATGACCCATGAACATAAGTAAAAACAGCATGCTAACAAAGGATGTCAGAGAGACAGTGTAACAAAGGTGAGTAAATGTGATATAAATGTTAATAAAATGCTGTGCTGAGATAAAACTTAGCAAGGAGGACAATAGATACACTAGTGAATATTTGCACAGACTGCAGTTATTGCATATGAGACGTCTATACTGGGAATTTATTTCTGCTAACCAACAGTACTGTTGTATTGTCCATCACATCAGAAAGGGACATGTTTTTGCCATTTATTGTCATCTGTAAACATAACGGATATGGATCCCCTATCTTGGAGGGCATGAAGCCTTAAAATGTAGCCCTCTGACTATGCCATAACTACTTTATTTACCTAAAACACTCCTGTCTGACACAGTTATCTGGTAGACAGATGTTGCAAATACTTTTAAACATGTATTAAACAAGCATATGTTGTATATTCATGTAAATGCTAAACAGTAATATAATAACACTCAAACTATATAAGTGACAAATGAAAACACAGATCTGATGACATTTCATTAGTTCAAGGTCTCAGTTCATAAATGGCGTGCATCTGCTACATCATTATACTGGAAATGCTCATAAGGAATTACAACGAACACTGCCATAACAGCAAGTAAAGAACACAAACACTCCAGAAAGTATCATAAGACTGTCTCAATCACACTTTCTGATGATTTTGCAGTTTCCCATACAGTAAGAAATGTTATGTAAGTCCTCATGCCCTATAATGCTCTACACTGTGAAGAAAATAATTACAGTAATACACTAATACATAACTATATGGATGAATACGTGCAATAAAGAACATTATTATTTGGAAAATAAGTAACACCTGTGAGCAAATAATAACATGATCAACTTTTTCATCTTGCCAGACTTGAACGCATGCCAGGAAAGATAACAGAAAGATGCATATCAACCACTGACACCACAGAAATACGCATACCACTTGTGTCATGAAGAACACTCCTTAAGAGCGTACATCATTTTTCCTATTGTAATGGGTATGAATTCCCTATTTTGGAGGGTATGAGTCATCAAAAATGTAGCCCTCTGACTATGCCATACCTACCTTCTTTACCTAAAACACTCCTATCTGACACAGTTACCTGGCAGACAGATGTTGCCAGATTCAAACTCCCTGCCTATCATGCTACTCACTCTGTGGAGCTGTGCATTGTCTGTATCTGTCACAGGAGAGAACAGAGCCTGTCACAAATAATTGAAAATAATCTGTGAAGTCAGAAATAACTTTTGATGGTAATTTGTATAATAATAATTTGTACAAATTATCATCAAAAGTCATTTGTAAGATATTATTTTGTCAGAATGATGAAAAGGAGGTACCTATGTTATTAATATTAACACAACTGTGAGCATTCTAATATCGGTGTTTCTTGACCAAGGAAGCTTTTCCCATTGTTTTGTACACACACTGTCCCTGAATTGAACCCCACTCTACCTGTGTAGATATGCTATGCAAGTCACTACTGAATGCATGTGCCACAGGAGCACTCACACCATTCCCAGAACAACTGTTTCACTGCCATGACATCACAAAATGTCTTACATTTGTTTGTCCAATATAAATATGATAACAATAACTTGAAACAATGTTCATTTATCATTAGCATATTCATATAATGTTGTTCTTTGCTGAAATTGAACAGCAAGCCATGAAAGTCCACCGACTTATGAAATGTGTATGAATCACATGCACCACATGAGATGTTAGTTTACAACATGCATATTTGAATGGATGACATCATCATTGTTCAGAAGCTTGATGTTTCTACTAAACAGTGGTGAAAGAGCAGAAGAATACTGTACAGCTTCACATCATATGTGTATTTGAAGCCTTTTATACACTGTATGAGACAGAAACACACACTCACAGGGACAATCACTTCTGGATTCAAACCACCTACCTAAGATCCACAGTCTGGGGAGCACAGTATCAACAGCCAGTGCCACAGGAGAAGTCAGATTAGAGGTGTGAGATACTGCAGATTTGTAAGCAACATGTAATGACTGTGTTTCCAAAAATGAGTTTTGCCTATGGATGCTAGAAATTTATAGATTAGTGCTCTGCCCCTGAAAATATCTCTCTTAAATGGGATTGTACATAATGGTGGTTGTAATGACTCTCTCTCTCTATATATTTTTTTTTTCTTTGGGGGGGGGACAGCTGCCCATTTGTTATTTATTTATTTATTTATTTATTTATTTATTTATTTATTTTGGAGTGAGAAGAATGCTAGGGAAGGTCCTTAGGGATGAGAGATTCAGGTAGGTAGGATAAGTTAGGTAGCATGTACAGATATACAGGACATACAAGACAAATAGGGATGATGATGGACAAAAAGGTTGGGGACACCATGATTATGGATAGGTAGGGGACATCTGAGGTGCATTCACTTCCAGCCTGAGAACAGTGAAAATCTAGTCATCACCCACAGAGCTGTCTTCACTGTCTCCTGTGTCAATTGCCTGGATCAGTGCCGGATATGACATTAGTTTGGCAATATGATTCAGGTTCTTTTCAACCATAGTGATTTGGGAACCAAGGCTCCTCTCCATTATGTCCTCCATCAGCCCACTTAGCTCCTGATGGTCAACAAAATAACCATCTCCACTTGTACTGCTCCTAATGGGTTCCACTTCACCAGCAGCTAGGGCAGAGCTACCTAACACAGGTGTAGCAGGTACTGTAGAAGTTGATGGGGTAACACTGACAGGTTGTGACCCAGATGTGCTGGTTGTTTTTGTAGCCTGTGTCAGTGCTGCTGCAGTCACCTGTGGAGGCATGGTAGGCCAAACCACAGTGGTCAGTCTTGCTCCCTCTGCTAATGGCCATTTTGTTTTCAGCAACAATTACAATGTATTGCAAAAAATATTATAAAAACTCAAGCGATAGGGTTAAGGGAGATAAAAAAGAGAGAGAGAATTAGATCAGTGGCATGTCACATTATTTTATTATTGGAATACATAAACAAATATGAGAAATAAATACGTCCACCTTTGCCACAACCAGATATGATGGTAAAGCATTACTGTGTCATAAAAACAATCCATCACAATGGTATTGTATGACAAATACAAACATTTATTTAACTATGCCATGTCGGATACGTACTTTCAAATTTAATAACTGCATTTGCAAAAATGGAATCATTAATGTCAGGCAGTATTGCAGTTAATATTTTATAAGTACTATCCAGTAATACAATCTAATGTATGTTTCGAAGTACTGAACCCACACACAATTAATCTGATGTACTCATTGCTTAATGCAATCACCAAGAGCTATTGGAGCCGGTTTGTATGCTTGATATCAAAGTTAAGATAGATCTGCTCAAGATGATATGTAGTGACAGACTGAAGATACGTATCTGACTTGCATTCAGACCTGATGCATACTTACACCATGAGGTAGTCTCTCCTGACGTGCCTCTTGATTTTATTTTCTTCTATATCTTCTGCTGCTGTACAGTAGAGAAAAGAAAAAAACTATGAAAACATAATGACTAATTGCCTTGGTTGTCTAATCAATGCTATGTCATAGATTGTTGATGCATCACTATATTTACACAGTTGAGAGGTGTTTGCAGTCTTAAATTCATCCTCCCATCAGCTCAGGAGGTCCTGCTTGTGCACCTTTATGTCACTGTAGTGGTGGTGGCATTGCTCCCCACTGTGTGGGATGCCATTTGTAATGGAGACAGCATTGACCAAGCTATTCCAGGCCTCAGCTTTATACTGAGACTTAGGATAAGTCCCCTACAGCAGCCTCCAGCTGTAGCTCTTGGCGAGGAGTGCCACAAAAATCCTGGACTCCTCAACACCCATTTGTGCTGTAAATGAAACACTAGCCCTATATGTTCGCCAGCCATGTCTGCAGAAGTCAAGCTAGAAATATGTGTCTGTATTGGCACCCAGTTTGGATCTCGTGTGTAACAGCTTGTGTGCAAAGATGCACAGTCTTGCTAGCTATATTTGTGCAATTGAAAGCAGAGCATTAGCTTGGCAGACACATTGGCAGTGATTACATTAAAAAGCATAGAAGGTGTGAAATATGGCAGTGAGATCTGCCCTATATGATGCTTAAACTATTGAGACATGTTCCAGTGTTAAACAATGAACTGCTTTATGGTGTTTGTTATAACCTTTGTTGGATGGAGGAAAAATGGTATAACTTGTGACATCTGTTGGGACTTGCATGCTAGTAAGATTGAGTATTACCAGCTGGGAATTGAACCATGAGAAAAAAAAAAGATAAAATGTTAAATTTTGATTATTAACTGTCAATGTCTCAGGAGAATTTGTTTTTTAGCATGTTAATTACAGATATACTAATTTAACAATGAATGGAGATATACTTAAGAGATACCAGTATGTTTGTGACTTTAAGTAGTCATGGAACTGTACTTCCATGGAAAAGGCAGTATTTCTGAATGCAAATTAATTTCAGATGCATGGAGTTGCATGACCTGAGTGGTACATGTTGGGGTATGTTACATACATACATACATACTTCACAAGACATAATGTCCAAAACACATAGTTATGATATGTGATGAGTCATGATAATGATACCAAAACTATTGTGCGGATCATTCCTATGCAAGTGCATTCTAAATTATCAACGTTGTCGTGTTCATCATACACATACTGTTGGGCTTATATAGCAAACATTACTGATACATTTGTTGCAATACACAGTTATGGTACTCATCTGTATTAAGTGTTATCTTCCTAATCAAAATGTTGTGACAAATGGCATTCTGACCAACTCTGTAAAAGTATCTGTAAACTGTAGTCAAACTGAGTATTGTCTGTCTTTTTTTTCTAAGATCACTGCAATTGCACCTTGTACCACATAGAAAGTTATCTGACAAGTGCATTTTCTACACTCAGCACTATCCAGAGTGCTGACAGCTAAACACTGGGGCCAAGCTTATTTCTGCTACAGAAGGCATCGCTAATTAATTTTTTTTTTTTTTCCCTTCAGCCATGAGCCATGTTTGTGTGTTGTCAAGCATCACACAAATGCAAAAGGCAATAAATAAATAATAATGAAAGTAAAATTAATTAAAACAACCAAAGGGTATATCTACCAGTGATCAGAGTAAGAAGTGCATTACAGTGACATATTCATCCTTCTCACATCTCCTTGCCACATCAAAACTTTAATTTGTGTCAGACATTAGGATGACTCAAGGTAATGCCAAATAATGGGAAAGGAGACACAGAGCAGCTAACATGTTGTTGGCAACACTGAGAATAGTTAAGTTTCCAACAGCAACACATTCTTATAACAAAATGTGCTTCAATATTTATTCAGACCCTCTCTGTAAAATTATTTGCAAACTGTATTTCAGCCCTGCATCACCTGTCTTCTTTCTCTAAATCCACTGCACTTATACCTTGTTCTACAGAGAAAGTTAGCTGACAGGTGCATTTTCTTTACTCAGTACACCCCAGAGTGCTGACACTCGCACACTAGTGCCAGGCTAGATTGTGCTATAGAAGGCAAGCAAAATTAAATTTTAAATTTTTTTCCTCAACTGTGAACCTTGTTTGCATGATGTTGAGTACTGCACAAATGCAAAACGGAAAAAAAAAATTACTTGCATTGCAAACTAATACAATTATGGATATCTCTAGCAAGGAACACAACACTTATAGCATTCACATGACACATTCATTCTTTCACATCTGCTTTCCACATCATAAGTAGCATTTACACTACACATAATCAGGATTTCATGAAATGGCAATTGGTCAGAAATGGGACACACAGTGAATGACAGGAGATCATTCTTGGCACAGTAAATATAATTATTCATGACATAAAAGTTTGCAATAGAATATATTACTGCCACGATGAATAATTGTGAGATACTGATAAATTCTCCAGCATATATGACACATATGTCCACTTTACTCATGTTACTACTGTTGTATTATTACACTTTACAAAACGTCATACATTGCAACATCCATAGCACATTGTGTTATTACTGAGAAGAGGTGAGTTTACAACAACACATTTGTAACTTCAATTCACATGAACTACAGGTAAAATTTTGAGCATTTATCACATACTTTAGCCTATTCATTTCATATATAACATTGGGTGTCAATTTTTATGTTAAATCCAGTCATAAAAAATATCTGTAAACTGGATTTGAAACTTGCATTATGTGTACTCTTTCTTTAAGCTCACTTCACTTTCACCTTGTGCTGTAGAGATAGTTAGCTATCAGATGGAATTTTTTCACTCAGTACTGTCCAGAGTGAAGACAAAAGCACAGCAATACCAGTCCCAATTGTGCTACAAATGGCATGCTAAATTAAATATTTCATTTTTTTACCTTAGGAAGTGAACTCTCATTCACTGCTAGGGACTGCTGCCAGTCAAGCATGCACAATGCCAAATGGCATATAAAGGACCAATAAGAAAAAAAGGAAACATTAAGAAACAAGTATTTTAAATGTACATTTTTGATGTTTCTTCAACTGTGTTGTCTTGCAAAAGTGACACATGCTCCTTAAACATCACTACGTTCACACAAACAGTACCCTCTCGTGACATAAACCATCAAACCAGGGCATTAACAACAAACACTTGAGACTATCACTATTTGCTACAGACACAGACATTTAATAGGAAGAAGGAAAAAGTATATTACATATATTCAAGATGTGATATTGTATCAATTCACATTAAAGGTTCAACAGAACCAAGTTCTGAAAGTTGCACTTTATAATTTGCCAGTAGATGGGTGGATGAACAGGATATTGGCAACATTTACTGTAATATTTTCTCACACAATATTAAACAAATATTTTCAACACTGCAGCTGTTTTTTTTCTATTTATTTTGTGAGCACCATTCCCTTATCTATGCTTTTCTAACACAAATGCAATCTCATTTGCATTGATTTTGAAATCTGTTTCAATAAGTAATGTATTTCCTTAGAATTGCAGACAATTTTTGCATCAGATTTACAAAGTTTAGACATAAAGAATTCATAGAAATTTTAGAAATACTGCTCTCCTAAGTCAGTCAATGTAATTACCGAATTTCATGTAAGTTTATTCTTTCTGACACACTCTTGGTAGGTGTACATCAAAAAGGACAGACTGTGAGACACTGATTGTACCTAAAGTCAGACTAATCATTCACACCTGCAAGCCCTTAGGAGGTAACACTTCCCAATTTTTGTCCTTGCAGTGCTAGGATGTGTGCACGCAATTGTGAAGGTCCTTACATCATGTTTACCTGTGCTGTACTGAGTGCAGATTGTGGAATTCACAAACACTAATGAGTTCACATTTCATTTGTATATTCACATTGCTCAGAGGGATGAATCTAAACTATATGAAGGTAATTATGTAGGTAACACACTTGTATAATAGTAGCAGAGACTGGATCTAGAGAGCTTGATACTGGTATTTCACAACTGACTTTCTGCAAAGGTGTGTTGCTGTTTTTTACAAAATGCTTGATTTTAACCTTACTGATAAATTAGATTTCACAATACACTGATTGGTTTACTGTCTGCATTAATGTCCCTTGCTGTTGGTATAGCCATTTATATCAGTTATTTCTTTCATTATAAATGTTTGCAGGAAAGTTACCTTATCTTACAGAAACTTTTCTCTGAAATCTGACCAGTTACTGCAGGAGAGCATTGTATCACTTTTTATCAAAATCAGAAGTTTTACATTTGCAGCCCACAAAATATGTAAAGCCTGTGATATATACTTGCCTGCCCTCCACACAAGTGGATAGCCATCAACAATATTATCCATTTTTTATTTGAAAGTGAAAATTATTTTTGTTAATGCCACATTGTTCAACAAAGTCACACAACTGTTGTCCTCCTTATATACTTTTAGCATTGTTTTTAATCTCCTTTATTTATTTATTTATTTTTGGAGGGGGAGGAGTTCTGTATTAACTTGTGTGTACTCATAGGGAGCTTTACTTTTTCAGTTATTTTGTTCATAGGTTCATAGGTGTATACTAGACTGATGACCACTAAGACCTTTATAAGCCTAGCCATGCAACTCAAATGTGTCCCACAAGCTACACATTTTAGACAGTTACATAGGGGTGATTGTTGGTTATGACATGATTTACTGACTGTCTGTGTTCATCTGAGGCTTTGGTGCCAGTGAATGGGTGAATTTTCTATTTCGAACCCAGTGGTCTGAGTTACCCTTAGATAGGGTTAGGAAAGGACTTTGTTTCACATGGATGGGGAGCCTGTTCCAGAGAAAGGGAATTATCTGAGACATATCTGTCTCTCCAACATATCCTATTTATGTTGCAAGCAAAATTTAGGTCATAGATCAAGTAGTTTTGATGCTGTTTGTTTTGCAGATGTGCAAAAGGTTCATCAGAACAGGGTCCATGGATGTCTTGTATGGCAGGCATAGATCACCTCTCAATAATCTAGAAGACTGAGGATAGAAATAGGGATTTGTGGCAATCTGCATAGGGCATTGTGTTTATGCCCTGTATTCATTTTGTAAGGAAACTTTGTGGATATTCCAGTTGCTGCATGTGTCAGGTCAGGTGCATACTGAAAGGGTCATTATACTCCATGATGGGTCTAATGATGGTCGAGTATAGTGGAACAATATCTAATCCTGGACCTAAATGCCATGTACCTACTTATAAGTTGAGCAACACAGAAGGATTTCCTTATTACCATTGAGACATGTTGGTCAAATGCCAGGTTACTGTCTACATGTGTTCTTAGATCCCTGACTAGTGGGTCAACTCTTAGGGGTGTTTTATTGATGATGTAGTTTCCTTGGATAGCTGGCTTCCAAAAAGGTACTATAATGCATTTCTTTGCATTGAGTTTTAAGCCATGGCTTTGCCAATAATCATATGTCTGTATTAGACCCTCTTGTAAGATGTTAGTAACTTGGGGGGATTCTATGACCACTCCCACTTTGCAATCATCTACAATCTTGGTCAGCCAGTGGCCTGTGACATTAACCTTGACTTCTGGTTAGTAGATGCCAAAGATTAGTGGGCCCAGCACAGAGCCTTGAGAGTCTCCACTGGTGACTGCCCTCTATACAGAGGTGGTCTCACCAACCCTAATTTCCTCTGTCCTATCTGTGAGCCAGCTGCTTATCCGGCATGCTATATAAGGGTTATGTCTAATTCCATAGGTTTGTTAACAATGCCAGAGTGGGGTATTGTATGAAATGCCTTATCCAGGTCAAGTAGACATTATCCACTATTTTACCCTCATCCATTGCTTTGGTGACCTTCTCAAAGAAGTCCACCATGTGTATGATGGATGCATACCTTCATGCATATTTGTTTTGTGAACAATCAGTTGTGGCTTATTTTTTTTTTATTTATTTGTTTTGCTCTTTTATGTTTCATCTCATACAGGGCTATAGTGCCCAAGATTTCTGCTCCCTGTAATCTGCCATACAGTAATGCAGAAAATTAAGTTATCATCCAGGCACTACATTGACACAGCTCATTTCTCTTAGACAGAGGCAGAGGTGGCAACTCCTCCTTTGACTGTATCTGGGAGCAGATGGCCAATGATAATGTTACTGCTGTAGGAGGCCATGACTGTACCTATCAAAAAAATCTAATATAAGGTCAGTAACATGATAATACATGTGAAATGTAGGGTGGCTGCAATTGCTAAGGAACACATGGCTGTGGGGGTAGTCCTGCTACTAAACCACCACCGACTTAAACAGAGGAGTTCCTGTCCACTATCAGAGATCCAGACAGCTCAGCAGATGGCTCACACAGAGTCACTGATGCTGATGTGGAGGACGGCTCAAGTGTGTCTTCTGCAGAACTTCCAGGTATGCAATATAATTAAATAATTCTCATTGTATATATACATATATCGTATGGTTATATATGTAGAGAGAGAAAGACCGTGAGAAGGGTGGGGTAGAAGAGAAACTAAGAGAGAGAGAGAGAGAGAGGGAAGAATGAAGGGATTAAACTGGACAGTAGACCTCTGTATGAGATTCTATTCTGCAGATATGAATAGGATTGCTTTCTGTTTCTTGTGACATTTGCATTGTGATGCTTATCAACCATGTTTCATCTCCCTTTCTTATATGTAGGCACATTGGGTTCTGAGTTTGCACGCCCACCAGAACATGGTAAGCACACCTTTTTTTATTGTTATTAGTGTATATAAAGTAGATTTAGTTATACCTGAAACTCATTTTTGCATTGTCTTAGCATCTGTTATTGCTCAAAATACATTTTACATGATAAATGTTTTATCAGTTTGTATTCTATTTCTCTCTTTGTTGTATTGATTACATGTTATCATAGGTGATCCTTCAAATTGCACTGTGGAACTCCTACCGCCTGATTTAAGAGAATCCGTAGCCATTGATGATGATGATGATGATGATGATGGAGATGATGAAAAGGCACAGTCTGGGGCTGCAGAGGGTCAATCTGACACTGAAGATGAGCCTCCAACATCCCCTGCTCATATTTCAGACACATACGGTATGTCTACACATATCCATGACACTGAGACCTTAGAAATAGGACAGGTTGAGGGTGACACAGATGATCAGGGTACTGTGGTTATTCCAGTACACAGCTGGTTGCTTCTCCCCATAGCCATCTTGAGGCCATTGTGCCACATATGGGGAGTTGGTAGAGGTGCTCAGAGGAGGGTTGCTGTCCACCCTTCTAATGTTGGTGCGTCAGCAGGTGTCACAATAGGTATGTGTAGAGCTGTCATAGAGGCACAGACATGCTCCACAAGGGCCTCAAAAGAGATAGCACAAGTACTAGAACTGCCTGAACTATGTGGGTGATTCCTTGTACAAGATGAATGACACACTGGATTAGGCAGTGACTGTGATAGAATGTCTGCTGGAGGAGGGTGAGCAGCCATGTGGCTGGTCAGCCGCTACATTGTTCAGTGTTAGCTGATGTGGCCATGTCAGATCCTGCTCCCACAGTGACACTATTTCCACTGCTCAGTTAGTGATTGCGGTGCCCACACCCAGACATGGTAGACCACGTGGTCATGGTCCTGGACATAGTCATGATGGGAGCTCATCCAGCCGACATTGCTCATGTTCAGATAGACCCCAACTTCTAGTAAGGGCCATGGATGTAGCAGTGCAATTCCTGGCAGAGATGATTCTCATGGTCAGGGGTGAGGATGCTGAAGTGACTACTCTACCATGCATGGCTCAGATGCCAGGATATAGTGCTAGAACAGTGGTTGATTGTGTTTAATTAGACACACAATCATTGAAAAAGAAAACCTGCCCATGCCACCAACACACACACACACACACACACACACACACACACACACACACACACACACACACACACACACACACACTATCTAAATAAACACTAGTGCTGAGTGATATACATATCTTTTTACTGTCCCTGACAATTATATACTTTATAACTAAATGTTTTTGTTATTCACACACCGTCACTTCTTTGGTCAAGCTTGGCCTACTGTATCCCCCACCTTATACAAGTGATGATGACTGCGCCCTGCCTTTTTCAGATTTCTTTGTGACTTAGGGTTGCATATATGACAGGTGCACAGAGTGGATAGCTAATGCTCTCTTACTCAGAAGTTTGCTTTAATGTAATTGTACTGCAAAATAAATGTTTTTATTTATCATTCCTACTCTTTTGAGAATGATTTGTTATATAATTGTTGACCCTCATTGTATTTTTGTTAATATTCTTAGTAATGCAAAGTATATAATTAATTATTTGCTTATTGCTATAGTTGTGTAAATGATGCTAAAGTTGACCTGCTCACTGGTTTATATACAGTGGTCAACTGAAATGCTCGATGCACAGTACTGGGAGAAATCCATAGCTGTATATTGTACACATAAGTCATATGCTGTTACTGACATTACTGTACATGAGACATGTTTCAGCTTAGGGACATATAAAAGTATTTGCATATGAGTAATGAGTTATATACCTCATTTATTTCATACAGGCTCCACACTTACTCTGTTATTACTACAGCTACAAGATGTGTCCTTGGGGATTGTCTGTGTGTGATGTGAACAGAACACAAACATTACATGGCTAAGTAAAGGCTGTGGACTTTTGAAGGTATCAGTTTTAATATTTGTATGGTAGTCAGTGTGTGTCCTATCCTTTGCCTCTTAACCATTGCCATGGCATATTATGCACACCATCTGCAGATGGTGCTGGTAGACAAAGGTAGTTCTTCCTCAGACTCCTCATCTGTATCTGCTAAAGTTGCTGGTCATGCCTGTGGTCCTGGAAACTGTTATCCTGCCCCTTGTTCAAACTGTTTCCTGAGAATTATTTTGTACTCCTTG
Source organism: Protopterus annectens (assembly GCF_019279795.1). Lineage (NCBI taxonomy): Eukaryota > Metazoa > Chordata > Ceratodontiformes > Protopteridae > Protopterus > Protopterus annectens. The sequence goes on from NC_056725.1 coordinate 63,433,109, forward strand.
GCGCAGGCTGAGAGTATTTGGGCAGAGGTGGCAGGGTTGTACTACAGGGCACCTCATGATGTGTCTAGACACTGAAACCTTGATTTGAACAAGCCAAATACATGTTCTATTATATTCCTAGTTTGAGCATGAGCATCACTGTATCCTTGTTCATTGTGGTTATGTGGGTTTTTCATGGGTGCCATCAACCATTCAGTGCATAACTCACATCCCCCCACTACATGCCCTTGTGTCAGAAAGTCACATTTAGTAAACCTAGAATGTACAGCTCACAGGTATATCATATGTGTGAGTCATGAAAACCGTGTGGGTTACCTGCACAAACATTATAGATGATCCCTTCTGCATTACAAACAGCTTGACAGCTTATAGAGTGATATCCATTCCTGTTAATGTACCTTCTTCCCTGTTCACCAAGCAGGCTTTTGTTTCTATCTGTGTATAATCTATGACCCCCAAAACTTCATGGAAGTGTGCTACTGCATACAATTTCTGCATGTTTCTTGCTCTCTCTTCAGGTATGTGTGGGGAAACAGACATGTTCCCTTGCATGTTATAGCACTGCATTTAGAAACTAATGTAATATTATAAAAGCTGAGGCCTGTGAAACTCCTACTATATCCCTTGTGGGTCTCTGGAAAATACCTGTAGCTAGTATACATAATGCTAAACATACCTTGTTTCCACTGGGATGGGGGTCTCCTCAATTGTCCTCTAGTCCTCAGGTGAGAGCAGCAGAGGTTGCATATTTCCCCTAGTGTTTCGCTGTCCACTCTACTATTTCTGTGCCATGCAGTCCATGATAAGCCATAAGGGGTCTAAATACCCTTCTTCTTCTTGGTTGAGGTCTGGCAGCAGCAGCACCTTGAATTAAAGTTTGCTGCGCATACAGATTAATGATGGCAGCAGCAACCCCTAACATTGTTTTTCTAAGTGTAATCGTGGCTGTATTCCAAAGAGTTTTGAAGTTCAGGGGAAAAGGGACCACTGAATGTACACAATTACTTAATATGTTCTTGAATAGCTCTGTCATGTTGGACTAGTTAATTGGCCCATAATTCAGCTACTAAAGCCTTCATTAGCATATTCGGCCATTTTCCCTTGTTTTGATGCTCTGCACTAAGTGCGCGTCATGCACATAATAGCCGCACTAAAGTGAAGGCGTTCTAAAACCCGGCCCTGTGTGTTCTTTCAGTATGGTAAATGAGGCTCTGACATTATTATTGTATGATGTAACAAAACCTGTGGTTTTCCCTGCAGATGGGAACTAAGACTCTTGACTCCAGGGTATTTAAATGTATCAGACTTGTGTGTTCTATGCTGATTATTAATAGGCTCATAGATTAAACCGCCTACCCTTATATCCCATATCTGTTTTTAGCCCTTATATTTCACATACAAATTACCCAAAGGTGAGCAAAACAAGAATATGTGGCAGCATGAACTTGTTACCCTAATCCATGAGGGCCATGGGTACTAAACTGATGGTGAATTTGCAGTTTCCCATCCATGTATCCAATTGAGGCACTGAAACTTCTGTATTATGAAATAATAGATCCTCATTTAACATCAGCATAGAACATATAGTCTTTAACACTACTGAGCTAGGATGTAACGTCTACGTATGTTTCACGCAGTTGCAGATGAAAAACGAGGCTCTCACACTACTGCATTTTGCTGTAACAAAGCATATGTCTTCCATGCTGATGGAAACAGAGGCTTTCTCATTCCTGTATTATGATGTAACAAAGCCTTTGTGTTCTAAGATGGTAGTGAGGTTCTGAGACACTGCTGTATTATGATGTAGCAAAAATATGTGCTGTTTATTCCATACCAATGGTAACCGAGGCTCCTATACACCAGTATTATAATGGAAAAAGCTTGTATATTCCATGCTTATGGTAACTGAAACTCTAACACTACTTTCTTATGATGTAAAAGCCTGTGCATTCCATGCTGAGGATAATTGAGGGACTGACACTACAGTGATATGCTAGAACCTCAGTTACAGTTAGTTACAACACAAATGTATTATGTTTCAACAAAGAGTTGGATATTAGTGACAGGTGTTGCCACAACACTGTTGCATTATGATGTAACAAAGCCTGTAGTGTTCCATGCTTATAGAAACTGATTCTCTAACACTACTGCATTATCCTGTAAAACAATTCTGTAGCATTTCAGGCTGATATTAAGTGCTGCTGTGAGACAACTGTATTATGATGTAACAAAACTGTAAAATGTTACATGCTGATGGTAAACTTGGCTCCTATCATACTGTATTATAATATAACTAAGCCTGTGGGTTCCATTCTAATGGTAACTGAAGTTCTCACATTACTATATTATGATATAACAAAGCCTATGAGTTCCATGCTGCTGGTAAGTGAGACTCTGACTCTACTATATAGGTTCATAGGTAGGTACTAGGCTATCGGCCCAAGGGCCTACGTAAGCCTAGCCAGCAAGGTTCCATAGCTTACGCCACCCACGAAAGTTATTTTCCTGTGCCACTGTCCAGCAGAGACACAGAAGTGATCCCCAGGGTGTATTTCCTATGTCCCATCCACTCATCAAGATTTTTCTTGAAGAGTGCTAATGAAGAACTTTGCTTGACATAGATGGGTAGCTTGTTCCAGAGTATAGGAAGTCTCTGGGACAGGAATCTATCCCTCCAGTGTGTCCTGTTTATTGCGGTGACAAGGTTTAGGTCCCTAGAGCATGTAGCTCAGAGGGATTGGGATTTCTTTAGGTGTAGCATGTCCAACAGCTCTGGGTTTGACATAGCTTTATATGTTAGGCACAGATCACCTCGGAGTAGGTGATATGCTAAGGAGTAAAGCTGGAGGTTTTGAGGCGGTCAGTGTAGGGCATTTGTTTGAGGCCAGTAATCCTCTTTGTGAGGTACTTCTGTGGCCTTTCCAGCTGCTGCAGATGTCTTGTGAGGTACATTCCAAAAGGGGCATTGTACTCTATAATGGGTCTAATGAGTGACGAGTAGAGGGGAGCAATGACCTCTTTTTTCCTGGATGAGAACCCTTTTATGATGAGGTGTGCCATGTAGAAGGACTTCCTGACTACTGTGGTGATGTGACTATCAAAGGAGAGACTACTGTCCACCTGGGTCCCAAGGTCTCTTATCACGCATTCGGTGTTAAGTAGATTGCTGCCTATGTAGTAGTTCATGGGTACAGAGTTTTTACCAAAGGGGATGACACTGCACTTTTTGGCATTGAGCTTGAGGCCATGGCTCTGACACCAGGCATCTGTCTCAGTGAGGCCCTTCTGTAGGATGTCCACATCATTTGGGGACTTGACTATGGCTCCTAATTTGCAGTCATCTGCGAACTTCGTTAGCCAGAGGCCTTCTGTGTTAGCCTGTACTTCAGAGAAGTAGATACCAAACAGGAGAGGTCCCAGGATGGAACCCTGTGGTACTCCACTTGTCACTGCTTTGAGGTCAGATTTGGAGTCTACAACTTTTACAGTGTGGGTTCTGTCAGTGAGCCAGTTGGCAACCCATCTTGTGATGTAGGGATTTATACCTAGTTTAGTGAGTTTAGCTATAATTCCAGAATGGGGGATGGTGTCAAAAGCCTTGACGAGGTCAAGATAGGCTGTGTGAACCACCTTATCCTCATCCACGGCTTTGGTGACTGCCTCAAAGAAGTCGATCAGGTTCAAGAGGCATGATCTGCCTTTCACAAACCCGAACTGGGTGGGATCCAGAGTTTTGGAGGTTACCAATGTCTATCTTTATGAGTTATGATACATTCCATGGCCTTGCAGACCAGGCTCGTCAGGCTAATAGGTCGATAGTTCCCGGGATCAGTGGTGGCTCCCCCTTTGTAGAGTGGGGTAACTGTTGCTGTGTGCCATTCAGCAGGCACAAAGCCTGATGCGAGGCTATTATTGAACATGGTGCTTAAGTGGGGAGCCATATTATATAACAAAGCCTGTGTGTTCCATGTGGATGGCAAGGTAGTCTCCAGCTTTACTGCATTATCATGTAACAAGACCTCTGTGTCCATTGCTCATCATAACAAAGGCTCCTTCACTAATGTGTTATTTAACAAAACCTGTAGTATTAAATGCTGATGGTAATGGAGGCTGTGACAGTAATGTATAATGACATATCAAGGCATGTTTGTTCCATACTGATGTAAGTAAGTCTCTGACACTACTGTGTAATGATGAAACAAAGTCTGAGTCTCTGACCATATGGTATTATAATGTAACAAAGCCTGTGTGTTCTATGCTGATAGTAAAAGAGACTCGGAAACTACAGAATTATGATGTTACAAAGCATGTGGCATTCCATGGTGAGGATAGGCAAACATCTAACATTAATGTATTATGAAAAAAACAAAGCATTCGTTTTCCAAACTTATGGTAACTATGGCTCTGACACTACCGTATTTTCATGTAACAGAGTTTGTAGAGCAGGTTGATGGTTGGTATTGATATAATGCAACAAAGCAGTAGGGTTCCAAGCTGATAGTCACTAAAGCTCTTGCAGTACTATATTATGATGATGTGACAAAGCCTGTGAGTTATCTGCTCAGGTGATTTGACACCATCGTGTTATGATGTAACAAAGCCTACAGTGCTACAGCTAATGGTAACTGACACTGCTGCTTAAATTTCATGCACATATAAATACAATGCCAAATTCAAAAATAAACCCATATGGTGTAACCCAAATATAAACAGTAAAGGTTTGAGTGTTAGCAATGGGGTCATCAAGTTGGATGGGGATGTTGAATTTAGCCAAGTTAACACTCAGTTTCAGTAGATTAGCCTTCACATAATCTCCAATTACTGATGTATTTGTGGACACTTCAGGTTTCAAGTCTTAAGGTGAATGTGACTGATTTATGGGCTCACTTGGCCAGAGAGAGAGAGTTACAATAGATAGAGAGCACAGCTGTCCCATATTGGTGAGTACCAACACCTGGATTTTATCACCCCTAGCTGTGGTGCATAGTAACTGGTCCATAGAGTTTGTATTGATAAAGAAAGGAAAAACTCTGGGCATGCACATTAGAGAATGTATAAGTTTCCAGGTTAAAGGAGGGATAACTGAAGTGCCCTAGAAGAATGGTATTTGACTTAATGCATATTGATTCCATATTAGTTAAGTAGGGGTTGTAGCAGAGGGGGACATAATACGGGTCCTTTAGTTAGCCATGATGTGATAAGGTCTCTTGTAAATAATGTTGGATGTGGAGGGGTTCCAGCTTGCTATCTTGTCAAATTAGTCTGTTTTTCGTTTTTACAAATATGGAGTCTCCCCCACCTTTAGTGCCCTCACCTATTGTGATGAGCCTGATCATGTGGTAAGGTGTGAAACCATGCACTGATGGTCTCACTGTTCTTAAACCAGGTCTCTGTAATGATATACATAGCAATATTTCCACAGTAAGGGGTGTTTGTAGGGAATACAGTTTTTGTTAACACTCCTAGCACTGAGCAGCAATACCTTTATGTTGTCCAAATTCCTCTATTCAAGTTAATTTGTCGACCATTTCAGCATGTCTGCCCACTGATCCTCACCTTTCTTTGATGTCTTTGGTGAAGCAGTTCTTGAAAGAGGTTTTAGATTTAAGACCACCTATGAAACAGTTAGCACCTACTTGAGATCGTAATTTTGTGCTGGAAAGGTTTATTTTGGCTTCCATTGAACCAGGTCATCAAATTGTTTTATGATTCATAACTTTGAAGGCATTTTTACTTATTGCTAAGTATCTGAGTTGCAAACTCCTATGATGTGCGAACCCTACTTGATTTTCTATAGAAATAGGGCTGCTTTAAGAGCAAATTCCTCATTCATGCTAAAAGATATTTCAGTTGTCTTTAAATCAAGAAAACAATCATCCATTTTTTTTTTGTCCTGAGACTACACATCAAAGAGAGACGATTCGTTATACTCTGGATGTGCACTAGCAACTTAGGTACTAAGTTCTTTAGGAAAGCTGAAAATGTATTTTTCTGTTGTGATGGAATAAACCAATCAACAACTCATGTCAAAACAGATTCCTTCCAGAAAGTTGTCCCTTGCTATTGCGTATTGTCATTCCCACAATGGCAATCATTTTCAGACTAAAACAGGGCACTATCTCTCTGAGCCTTGTCTTCTTTGATCTCATACTATAAAGTGACTGTAGAACTACTTGGTCCTCAGTACATACTTTTACAAAGCATTACAAACCGGAGTCTTACAGGGCCAGAACAGGCTTTCTTGTACCATTCTCCAGGGGCTCCAGGATCCTAATCATTTTTCTTCCCAGGTCTGATATGCTATAGTAATCCACCCATATAGCTACAGGCTACAGCAGCAGTGATACTGATGAACATACTACAGTTGTATAAGTTGCATTTAACATAATAGTAGTAGACATATGAGGTAATCACTGCTACAGCAGCGTCACCCATCCCTCCATGCCTCCCTCCATCCATCCATCCCCTTTTTTCTGTATATAGCTATGATTTTTATTGGAGTTATATGTTCCTAACTTTTGTTTCTTTTTAAGACAGTAGGCTATCGCTCTTTTGAGAAACAAAGTCCTTTGGGTTTTTAGCAGAGAGGCTGCTAATTTCTCCTTTTGGAGCTTCAGACACAGCTGCTTGGGTGCACGTGTGGAGGGGAGTCAGAGATTTTAAAAGACTGGCTGGCAGTTATACCTTTGGCAGGATATAACCTGTACAGCTGGACTACTGCAGGAGTGATGTCTTTGAACATCTACGTTTTATGGTAAGTGCAACTTACCCAACTGTACTTTGCTATCAACAGGAACATTACTGGCCTTGTTACATCATAATATAAACAGGCACTCTAATAAAAGAAAACTGTCATTGCATCTAAAAATAAATGTAACTCACAAGATGCAAAAAAAAAAAAAAAAAAAAACTAAAAAACCTAATAGGGATCTCTGGATCCTAATCAAATCAACCAAAGCTAGTCATGAGGAAAGAACTGCTGCTCAGGCAAGGACAGCCACTAATCCTTCTTTAACTCTGCTAGAAACCTTAGAAACAATGCCCATCACTATGCAGAGCTAACAATAAATAATATCACATGCTTGGACACAGAGAACAGCCAGTCTACTAATGCATAAATTTAACTGTAACTTCCTCCCACATTCGCAGATCTAATGGTCACATCTGCAGTCCCCCGTCAGATCCCCCATGAACTAGTCTTTAGGCACTATCTTAGGACAAGAACACTGCTTCTGTGAGGCTGGATAACATGCTAGACTGCTTACTAGCCAGCCTGAAGCAAGACATGTCAGACCCCCTACAGAGGCTGTCTAGTGTCAGCCTCCAAACAAGCTTTATGCAGAATAAATGAAGGACAGCAGCTGTCAAACCCCTTGTAGAATAGTGGGGCATCAACAGACCTGGGAAATTATTGAACCATAAATCTGAACAGCCACATCTGCAAGGCTTTGGAAAGGATCATTATGGACTTAATAAACAGGGACATAGGTAATGTTAACTCTATACCCAAGCCAGTTTGGATTTGTTAAGGACAGATCTTGCCTACTCAACCTGGTAGACTTTTTCAAGAAGGATACTGAAGCAATGGATGAGAGCAAATAAGTATGCACTTTAGATCTAGAACTCTCAAAGGCTTCCATCACCATCCTACACTTGTGTATCATAGATAGACTATCCCAGCTAAATGTAAATCCCTATATAATTCACTGGCTAGAAACCTGGCTCTTGGACAGAACCCAGGAAATTAGAGTGGGTTGTTCTAGCTCATCCAAAAGATCTGCAACTAGTAGTGTACCCCAAGATTAAGTCCTTGGGCCACTCATCTTTGGTATTTACTTTTTAGAGGTCAGAGCTACTGTTAAGAATTTACGGCTGACCAAGTTTACAGATGACTGTAAACTTATTGCCATAATAAACTTCTCAGAGGAAACCAAGATCCTCCTAGAAGGCCCTTCCCAAGCCAATAGCTGGTGTCAAAACCATAGACTAAAACTAAATGCCAGGAAATGTATAATAGTAAGCAAGAAGTCCCTTGCTGCTCTCACATTAACAACACATCCCTAACTTCTTCTTCTTCTTTCAGCTGCTCCCGTTAGGGGTCGCCACAACAGATCAACTGTTTCCATTTCTTCCTGTCCTCTGCATCTTGCTCTGTCACACCAACCACCTGCATGTCCTCTCTCACCACATCCATAAACCTTATCTTAGGCCTTCCTCTTTTCCGGTTACCTGGCAGCTTCATCTTTAGCATCTTTTTCCCAATATACTCTGCATCCTTCCTCATCACATGTCCAAACCAACGTAATCTTGCCTCTCTGGCTTTGTCTCCAAACCTTCCAACCTGGGCTGACCCTCTAATATACTTATTCCTAATCCTGTCCATCCTCATCACACCCAGTGCAAATCTTAACATCTTCAACTCTGCCACGTCAAGTTCTGACTCCTGCCTTTTTGTCAATGCCACTGTCTCCAACCCATATAACATAGCTGGTCTCACTACCCTCTTGTAGACCTTCCCTTTCACTCTTACTGGTACTCGTCTGTCACAAATCACTCCTGATGCTCTTCTCCGCCCAATCCATCCTGCCTGTACTCTCTTCTTCACCTCTCTCCCCCACTCACCATTACTCTGAACTGTTGATCCCAAGTACTTAAACTCATTCACCTTCGCCACCTCTACTCCCTGCATCCTCACCATTCCTCTATCCTCCCTCTCATTCACACACATATATTCTGTCTTAGTTCTGCTGACCTTCATTCCTCTTCTCTCTAGAGCATATCTCCACTTCTCCAGGGTCTCCTCCACTTGTTCCCTACTCTCACTACAGATCACAATGTCATCTGCAAACATCATAGTCCACGGGGACTTCTATCTGATCTCGTCTGTCAACATGTCCATCACCACACATCCCTAACAATTGATCCAATAATTAGAGACCTGGAAACCTATGGTGGCAATGAACTGTCCTTCAGTCACCACATATTCACTATTGTAAGAAAGGTCTTTTTAACTGGATAACTTATTACTAACCGTATGGTGTGCTGGTCTATGGATGTCATCATTTCACTGTAGTCCACACTCTTTAGGCAATCATTGAGTATAATGCATTGAGTCTAATACCCCTTCTGTAGGTACCTGTCCAAATATCTGATGCAACATGAATGGTTACAACACTTTCTTACTAAGAAAATCAAGTGCCTAAATCATAAAAACTATGCACTCCATCTGCAAGCCTTGTCTTTCTTCTCAGTATCATGCAGGCTTTCAAAGGGCAAACACTGCCTTGTGTACAGAGCTTCAGTAGTCCCTATTCTGCCTGACTGACCACCTGCACATTTCCAAGTCCAATGGGGACATAAACACTTGCTCAAGAGATCTAAATCTCTTTTGCAACATAAATAGAATATGCTAGAATGATAGATATGTATCATGCAGTCTGTCTTCCTATGCGCATAAGGCAAAGTACTTTTCTTACACTATTCATATGTAATCTACATGAATGGATGGGCAACTGCAAATTCACTCCTGGTTTAAAGCCATTGTCTCTCACGCATAGGGTCAACATGCAAATGCTCTGTTCCTCTGTGGGTTACTGTAATGTAAAATATATGGGCTAGAAAACTTCACAGGAATGTATGCGAGACTTCTAATGATCCTCACAGATCAATAACCTAGTAAGTATTTATGAACCTAATAAGAAAGGCCAGAGGAGAGTAATTCACACAAATATTTAAGAACCAGTGGTACAGAATCCCCTAATGGACCCTGGTTATTTGTGTGGCACTAACTAGTAAATCTTTTTTCATTTAGCAACATAAGATTTCCTAGTAGCAGGCTTTCTTGACTCCTTTAGTTCTTATTGTATATCTTCAGAATCAAAGTGCCTGAAGAAAACCAAAATTAAATCATCCAGGCATTCAGCTGATGTTGTTTCAGACGGGGTGTATCAGATTCCCTTGTCTTCTGTTAGGAGATCCCATCAGTGTGGAAACTTGTGGTAATTGCACTTGGCCAGTTCCATAAGAATGGAGAACCACTGCAATGACTAAATTAGTGAATATTCAGGATGACCCTAGAAATTAGTGGAAAGGGGGAAAATGTGTAGATGGAACATTCTCATTCAATCAGCATCATCCTCAACCATTTTTTTACCATTTTCTATATGTGTTCAGGCTGTTGTGTCAACTGTCGCCATCCCTCTCTCTCTACTCAGTGCCACTCTCCTGCCTTCTTTGACACTCATGCCTGACTGTTACAGGTCTTCTCTCACACAATTCATCCACCTCTTTGCTGGATGCCGGCATTTCCTCTTGTCTTCTGTCTGTCCCAAATCTTCTTCACCAGATTTTCTTCTGCTTTTCTGCACATGTACCCAAACCATCGTAATGTGTTCTTTTACCTTTTCTGTAATTGGACTTTGGAGTCTGCTCTTATGTCATCATTTCTTCATCTGTCCCACAGTTTGCATTCTACTACCTTTCTCAGGCACTTCATCTCCATCACCTCTAGCTTCCACAACTGCTCTGCCTTTACTGCCCACATTTCTATACCATCAAGTAGTATTGGTTGCACCACTATTTTGTACACCTTACTTTTCAGCTTCTGTGCCATTCCTCTGTCACATACTACATCTGACATTCTGTGCCACTTGGCTGCAGCCCTGCTGATTCTAGCTTTGACCTCCTCTTTCAGACTTTCCTTCTCCTCAACCACCCCTCCCAGATACTTGAAGCTGTTGACCTGCTCCACTATTTTCCCTTCTATCTCAATTCTCAGCTTCTTCTGAACTCCACTGTTTGCTGACATTACAATGGTCTTATCTGTACTCTACTTCATCCCATATGCTACAGTTTTGCATTCCATTCCCCTATCCTTTGCTGAAGTTCTTGCTCAGACTTTGTCTGTAATGCCACATCGTCTACATATAGCAACTTTGTTGATCTATCCCCTATGACCTGTTTGCCAGTGTACTCCATCACCAGTGTGAACAGCAGTTAGCTCAGAACTGAATGCTGGTGCACACCTAGTCCCACTGAGAACCCCTCTGTGAGACTGAACATGGTTCACGTTTGAGTCATTGGATCCCTCTACATAACCTCCACTAATTCTACCAGTGTTTCTGGGACTTCAGACCACTGCTAGACTGCCCAAATCAGTTTTCTTGGGACCTTGTGATATGTTTTCTCCAAGTCTAGAAATGCCCAGTTAGACTCTTTCCTCATCTCTAGCTTCTTCTCATCTATCAGCCTCACTGTAAACATCTGGTTAGTTGTGCTGTATCCTGATCTGAATCCGCACTGCTCATCTGCCATCTTACTTTCTACTAATCTGCATATTCATTTATCAATCACCCTATCCAGAACTTTCATGCAATGTGACAGGAGTTTGATACCTCTGTACTGCCCACAGTTGTGAATGTCCCTTTGTTCTTGAACACTAACACTAGTGTGCTTATTCTCCAGTCATCTGGGATACACATTTCTCTCCACACTGCTATGATTACCCTCAGGCACCATTTCTCTCCTATCTCACCCAGCATCTTTATCATATCTGCTGTGACCTCATCTGAGCCTGCTGCTTTCCTTAGTGCTTTTCTTACTTATTCTATGGTGGGCTCCTCCTCTTCTCTCATTGCAGACTGTGCCTGGGGCAGTACAGCTTCTGTGGGGTTGTCTTCATTCAGAAGCTTCTGGAAGTACTCCTTTCAATTGCCTTTGATGTCCTGTGGACTGGTGAGCAGGTTGTTGCTGCATCTGTTATGAAGGGTGCCTCTCTCTTCTTTTTCTTTCTGTACTTGTCTTGCAACCTGATATAGTTTCTTTGTGTCATCCACTGAATCACTTTCAAGAAGCTGGTAGAGTACCTTTGATGCCTTGTTCTTTGCCAGTGCTACTTTTTTCTTAGCTTCTTTCTTTCTAGCCTGGTCCATCTTTTCTGTCTCTCACTTTTTCCTGCAGTTCTTCTTTCTTTTGATGACTTCCTGGACTTCTGCATTCTATGTACCTTATTTCCATAAAAAATAATGAAAAAGGTCCAAGCAAAAGAATAGAACTGCCCAAAAGCCACAGGACCTGGATGCCACCAAGGAAGCGAAAACTGGTAAAATATCCAACGACTTTATTGCAAGCCAGGGAACAAGACTAAAACACTTAATTGTGACCAACAAACAATAAATGTAAGTGCTTTCACTCGGTCAATACCGAGCCTCCTCAGAAAAAAACAAACCTTATTTCCATACCTAACTCAGATGCATATCTGTTCTGTAGTCCTCACTCATGCTTATTCAAGGTGCTGACATTCTTCTTCAACTACACCTATTTCCTTCTCTTCTTGGGTTGCTAGAGCCCTGAGTAATTCCTTGAACTGTTGTAATTTCTCTCCAGTCAACTTCCAGTTCTTCAGCCTGGTCTCTGTTGACATTAGTGCCCTCTCTGATTACTGCTTGCAGCTGACTGTGGCAACCAGTGGTTTATGCTGTGGGCTGACAGTTTCACTGGGGATGACTTTGCAATCACTGATTCTACCCCAGTGTCCTTTCCTTACTAGCAGGAAGTCCACCTGAGTTACATGTTGGCTGCTCTTGTATGTGATCTTGTGACTTGCTCTCTTTCTGACCCATGTGTTGTCTACTATCAAGCCATTTGTCAGAATGAAGACTAGAATGGCATCTCCTTATTTATTCCTGTTGCCCCACCCACATGGACCCAGGCAGTCCTCATATCCTGTTCTGTCTGTCCCAATATGTGCACTCAACTCCCCCATTATTAACACCAATTCATGTTGTCCTGCTTTATCTAGTAGGTCCTGCAACTGCTGTCTGAATGCACTCTTCCTCACTATCACAACCCTGCTGTGGGGCATAGAATGATATTATGAATACTACATTATCATTAAGCTGGTGTCTGATTGCCATGAGTCTGTCACTAATTCTGATGACATCCCATACAGTCTTCTAAAGCCTCTCCCTCACCACAAGTCCCACACCATTTCTAGTCTGTCCTCTTCCTGAGAAGTAGACTCTGGATCCAAAGCTAAGTTGCCTTGCTGCACTGCCCTTCCATCTTGTCTGTTGGATACATAGGATGTCCAGCCTCCTCCTTGCCATCATATCATCTACTTCCAGCTGTCCTGTCAGTCAGCCTACACTGAGTGTAGCAATTCTTAGTTCAAGTTTAGCAAGCTGATTGGTTTTACCTCCAGCTTTTGCCCAACAGAGCTATCCCAGGTAACCCAAGCTGGGCAGCTAGACACCAGTTGGCCAGTAAATTATTGACCCAGGACTCCTGGGCTTTATGGCAGGCACACACTGGCCAGTCAAAGCAAATACACCCCTCCCACCATTAGCATGGGTCCCTGGGATAGGTTGGAGTAGACTGGGTCCTCAACCCACTTATCACCAGCAAATACCCATGCCCCTTTGGTGACATTAGTCAACATGACCAAATCACTTGGAGCCATATTTTACACCATCGAGTGGCTAGCCCTACCACAGTGTGCAGTCTGTAATCCCTGTCCTCCTATCAGGGGTATACAGCACCCCACAGTCGGTGCTCAAAGAGGTTGATTTATACAACTGTTCCCCTATACAGAACCATGTAGAGTCTGTGCTGCTGTCTTCAGTTCCACTCTTTTTGATGAGTTTGAGATGGAAACATTCAGCGTGTTTTTCAGAGGTGGATGGAACTCCACAGAGACACAAGGATAACATGCAAACTCCAAACAGTCATTGGCCGGAGGTCAGGCTCGAGCCTTGTACCTTCTACATGGGAGACAAAGACCTTAACCATTATGCCAACTGAGACCAAGGGAATGAAACATCATCTATTTTCCAGGTCTGCCTTCAGGGAGTCCTAGAGTAGAATTGTTTTGCTGTCTGTTTTGAAAGGTAATTAGCCAGATGGTTCAATTCCAAAAAGGTACAATTATGCATTTCTTAGCACTAAGTTTAAGACAATGGCATTGGCATCATTTGTTAGTCAGAGATAGACCTTTTTGAATAATGCTAGTGTTTGCAGGGGAGATGATAACCTCCAGCTTGCAGTCATCTGCAATGTTAGTCAGCCATATGCCTTTAGTATTTGTTTCCATTTCACAGAAATAAATGTCAAAAAGGAGCGAGCGCAGTACTGAGCTCTGAGGGACTCAGCTAGTGACTGGCCTCTTGGTGGAGATGACCTCACCCATTTTGACATCCTGAGTCGTAGCAGTAAGCCATTTGGCTATCTAGTGAGTGATAAAAAGGTTTATACCAAAATTAATGAGCTTGTCTATAATGCCTGAGTCGGGTATTGTATCAAATGCCTTGGCCAGGTCGATGTAAGCTGTGTGCACAGTCTTACTTTCATCTAATGCTTTGGTAGAAGACTTGTGAAATGTACTATTGTAGTAGAACAGAAAGAAATACTAGGAATATTGGACTCAGTATGTATGATTTCATTGGTGAAATCACAATATATTTGAAAACATATTACAAATAATAAACAGAAAATTGAAGCAATGTGTGTATGTGGAGAGAAGACAGAATATATTGTAACAGAAGTAAAGGTGATCCATTTGCCTCATGATGTAAATATTAGCCAGGATTGCCCTGGGTTTAAAGAATGGTGGAAGCTATGTGTGGAAAAGAAAGAAGTCAGCATAGGTGCTGACAGGTAATGTGAGTTTTATCAAAAGAGTCAGCAAAGACACTGAAAAGGAGAAGTTACATGTTAAGAACACACTGAGGGAAACAGAAACTTTTTTCTGTTATTGGGTGATTCTCTGCATTAGTGGAGTACAGAGAAGCTTAATACTTTGTTCAGGTTTCCGATTTTTTCTTTTCTTTCAGTATGAGACTTATCTGTCCTTTTCTTTTTAATTCTAATTTGTTAACACATTTGTTACACTAATTTGTTAGTGCTCGCAGAACCCAGCGGCAGAATGTATTTATTTTATTTATTTTTTATTTTATTTTACATTTGTTGACCGGGATAGTCCGACTGGATACATATCCATTTTCAGCAGAGGCCTGGGAAGAAAAGCTTCAAACATAACATACAAAAAAAGTATATATATATATATATATATATACACAAATAACAGTATATCACTTCAGTACAGTATTCCATTCACTAAGTAGACATTAGTCACAAAGAGTGTGACATATTAATACAAGCTGGAAGGTTATTGTAATAAATTAGTACAGGCTGGTAGGTTACTGGCAAACAGGTAGGATGAAGTCATAGTGGAGCAAGAAGTCAGCTGTTAGCACATGGTTGTAGGATGGAGTTAATCAGGCTTGGCACAAGGACATAGCCAACGTGTTTTAAAGTATTGTGTTAGACTTTTCTGAATTGTGTTAGTGAGGGTTTTAAAGTAGGATCACTAGGCAATGAATGCCAAAGTTTTGCCCACTGAATTGGCAAACAGAGTGTCACCAGCTAAGTTGTTAGTCTTGAATGTTTGCATTAAGAGTCTGTCCAATGAGCATAGTGCCCAAAGGTTACTGTATGGGGTAATAAGGTTTTTCAGTGTAGGTGTATTTTCAGGTTGGTAGAGTACCTTATATGCAACTATTAGTTGCGTGACTTGGAGAAGTCTAGGCAGTTCAAGCCACCCTATAGAATTTAGGTCAAGGCAGTGATGTGTTCTGTAGGCTGTACCAGTGGTGAATCTAGCAATGTGATTATAGCAACATGAAAGTTTGTTAAGGTTTGTTTTACTCAGGTTTGTGAATAAAGGGGAGGCATAAAGGAGGGAGAGTAGATGTGTCCAGGCTGTAACAGATGTTAATCATGTTTCACTGTTGCAGTCCTTACAAAATGGGTTATCCAGCTCCTGGTAGCCCACAGTCGACCAGAATACCAAAGCCTTGGTATATGACGTCGGCTGCCTTCGTCTGTAAACCTGATGACAGGACATCAGGTATAAAGGAAGGCATTTCCTCAGTCATTCTTGCCGCGGAGCCCGAAGCAGAAGCAATTTGCATGAGTGCCAGTTGGCCGATTACCTTCTTTTGTATTCCAGCTACTTTGGTTGAAGACATCCTCAGCTAAGTACCCCGTTGGGGACCCTCTTTTCTTGCTTTAACAAATGTCAGAGAAAGTTAATAACTGTCTTACCTGTGGAAAACAGATTCTGCACCGTGATTATCATTCTTACTGTATCACTTGCTTAGGCCTTGAGCACAACATCCCTAATTGTGATCTCTGTGCTTCTTTTAATCCGCGTACCATACGCCGTAGAACTAAATTTTTATATAAGCATTTCAGAGTTTGGCCTATGTTCGTCGGTATGGGGTCTTCTGGTCTCCCGACTTCTGATGTTCCTAAGAAGCGCAAGGACAAGGACCGCAACAGGCCTAGGGTCAGGTTGGCCGACGATGTTCCAGTTAAGTTGTTTGTCGGCCCAGCGGTTCTCAGTGAGGTGCCCTCACAGCCCCTGCAGTCCATAGATGTTCAGTCGCAGGCCTCTGCTGAGACCCTTTCTGAGTCCTCCATGTCATAGGCTTCCACTACATCTTCTGACCCTCTGCCAGTCGCCACTTTCGATGGGACCGGAGCTGCTAAGCAGGCCCCGGTTTCTGAGACCAAACCCAGATCGACGACCTCGGTTCAGACTACCACTGTGGCTAGGCCTCCTGAGTCCCTCCGGCTTTCTAGCAGACCTTCCAGCTGCAAATGTACTCAACAGCAGGCGCCGGCCTCCCCTCTAATCCCACAGGTTCTGATGTTTCTCGCAATTCTGCTGATGAAGAGGAAGACTCTCATCTTTATTCTGGTTTTGAGGATTCTGATGCAGAAGAATCTATCCCTTCTGCCTCTCCTCTAGAAAATTTTTCTTTTGGAGATACTCTGAATACTCTTAGGGAGCTTTTCAAGTGGGAGAGTCAGGCCTATCCTCAGTCTAAGAAAAGGATTAGGGAGTTCTTGGATTTACCACAAGCATAAGCCTCTGGCTATCCCTCTGGTGTTGGAAGTAGTTAATGATGTTTTCATGGAGAATTCTTTGACTCCTAATTATGTTCCTCCTGCAGGAAACTTGACAGGTATTATAGAGTCACTGATTCTCATCAGTTTCTTTTTAGGAATCCTACTGCTGATCCAGAGACTATTTCTCAGGGCCCTCAAGGTGTTAAGGCTACAGTTGCAAAACAAATCCTGTTCCCTCTGACAGAGAATCTAGGGCCTTGGACTGGTGGGGTAAAAAGGTTTATACCTCCACCACCCTTGCTGTTAGGTCTGTTACTTGTCTTTTTCATATGCTTAAGTTTCAGCAGCATACATTGGAGGCTATTAAGGCTAAAATTGCTAGTGTTCCTTCCCTGGCAGAGAGTAAGGGTATGCAAGAGTTATTGAATTCTGCCACTCTTGTGAATAAACATTCTTTACACTGTGGTTTTGACAATTTGGAGGCTTCTTGCAGGGCAGCAGCCACTGGATCTGTTATCAGAAGACATGCTTGGCTCAGGGAACAACCCCTTTCTGAGCCTGTTAAACCTAAGTTACTGTATGTACCTTTGCATAAGTACAATCTTTTTGGTAACAAAGCAGAAGAGGTGTTGAAAATATTGGAGGATAAAGCCAAATCTATGCAAACTGTTCAGCCTCCGCGTTTTAGTAGGCATTACCCTTCTAAGAATTGGACTTTTCCTGATCCCAGTAAACAGGAATGCACTAGGTCTAGGGGACAGACCTCTACTCCTCAAAAGACTAAGCAATGGCATGCTTCCGCTTCAAAATATGGGAGTTCTAAGCAACCTTCCCAAAGTAAGCATTCTCTTTGACTCAGCCCTCCCACTGCCTGTCCCTGCTGACCCAGGGTTGCCTTTGGGGGAGAAGGTTGGCCAGTTTTGCAGATGTTTGGTCCACCATCACAGACGACAAATGGGTACTCAAAATAGTATACCAGGGCTACAAGTTTTATTTTCACACTTTCCCTGTTCACCAAGGATACCCAGATATTCTCCCAAATGAAAGGGCAGAAGCAGAAAAGCAAATTTCTTCCTTGCTGAATCTGGGAGCAATAGAGCCAGTTCCTGTACTTCAGATAGGCCAAGGTTTCTACTCAAGACGTTTTCTGGTACCCAAAAAAGGGGGCACCTGATGCCCCTTTCTGGTGATTCCCAAATTCAAAATGCTCACTCTTCAGCAGTTGTTGCCAATGCTGGCCAAGGATGCCTGGCTGGTGACTTTGGATCTCAAAGAAGCTTATCTGCACATCCCAATATGAGAAAGTTGCAGGCAGTACCTTCGTTTCAGAGCTGGAAAGCGACACTACCAATTCTCTGCACTACACTTTGGCTTATCTACTGCTCCCAGAGTTTTTACAAAATGCCTCTCTCCGATCATTACCCTTACTTGGACAATTGCCTCATTCAAGCAAACTCTCCAGAACAACTTTTAAAGGATTTGGACTTTGTAAAGCACCTTCTCACCTCTTTGGGCTACACTGTCAATGAAAGGAAGTCAAGATTGGTACCCACCAGGGAGAGTGTATTCCTGGGAGTGAGTCTGAACAAAGCTGCCCAGATGGTATTCCTCCCTCAAGAGAAATAAATGCAGCTTTCGACTTACTTTAAGGATTTGGCAAGCATGACCCAGCTGTCTGCAAGGCAATTCCTGCAAGCCCTGGGATTCATGGCTTCATGTATTCTGATGATTCCATATGCCAAACTGCATATGAGGAAAATACAATGGTACCTCAAGAACTTTGGTGTCAACACACACACGATTTAGACTTGATACTTCCTCTGATTCCCTGTCTGCAGACAGAGTTTCTTTGGTGGGCGACAGCCTGTTCACAGAACAAAGGCCTGCCTTTTTGACCACCTCCTGCAAGCATGACTCTCACCACAGATGCCTCAGACTTTGCTTGGGGAGCACATCTAGATGGCAGGTGCATACAGGGGACTTGGAGCTACCAACAGATTCACCTGCACATAAATCTGAAGGAATTGATAGCAGTCCAGCAGGCATTGTTAGCTTCCAAGCATCTTCTCTCTCCTGGAACTCTTCTAGTCAGGACAGACAACACCACAATCATGTGGTACATCAACAAGCAGGGAGGGACTCACTCTTACCCCCTGTGCAGACAAAGCATGATTCTGTGGTCCATAGCAGCTTCCATGGGCCTACATCTGATAGCTCAGTTTCTTCCAGGAAGGCTCAACACCTTGGCAGATCAGTTGAGCAGGCAGATCCTGGATCCACAAGAGTGGCAACTGAACAAGACCATCTTCTATTGCATCATTCAGTGCTGGGGTACTCCCCAGGTGGATCTCTTCTCATCTCCGAACAGTCATCTTCTTCCAACCTTTTGCACCAGGGAACATCACGACAAAGCCTGGAGAGTGGATGCTCTGTCCTTCCCCTGGACACAGCTTTCAAGTTATGCCTTCCCTCCTCTGCCTCTTCTTCCCAGAGTGCTGTTGAAGATAAGGGACGAAAAACCAAGGGCCATTATCATAGCTCCAGACTGACCCAGACAGCATTGGTATCATCTGCTTCTCAGTCTCAGCCTTGGCATCTTCCCCTGATACCAGATCTCTTGGTTTAGTAAGAGAAAATTTCTACATCCTCATCTTCAGACTCTGCATTTGGCGGCCTGGCTCATAGTATAAATCTATCTCAACAGGTGGTTGAGGTTCTTCGTAAGGCCAGGAGGCCTAGCACTAGGAAATCTTATGCAGACAAATGGAAAAGTTTCTGTATTTGGATGCAAACCAGAGGGGAAGACTCTTCTCAACCATCTCTTCCCTTTATTCTTGATTACCTGGCAGGCTTGCTTAATGGTGGACTTTCCTTTTCTTCAATCAAGATTCATGCCTCAGCGATTTCTGCTTATTGTTCCTTGGAACAACCCATCTTCCCACATCCTTTGATGAAGCAGTTCCTCAAGGGGGTTAGCAATTTAAAACCTCCCAGAAGGGCATCTACTCCTGCTAGGGATCTTAATTTTGTGCTTGAGAAACATACTCTGCCTCCTTTTGAACCAGCTGCCTCTGCAGATTTAAAGTTTTTTCCTGGAAAACTGCCTTTCTCTTGGACATTTCTTCAGCTAGAAGAGTTTCTGAGCTGCAGGCCTTAATGGCAGTAGAGCCTTTTATCATCTTCCATGCGGATAGGGTTTCCCTTTGAACAAATACTTCCTTTATGCCTAAGGTGGTTTCTAGCTTGACTCTTAACCAATCTGTCCACCTGCCTACCTTCTTTCCTAAACCTCAGAATAGAGGAAAAAGACTTTTGCACTCCCTTGATGTCTATAGACAGCTTCGATTTAACTTGGACAGGACTAAAACCTTTTGGTAGTCTGACCAATTGTTGGTCAGTTTTGCATCTGGGACTCAGGGCAAAGTTATTTCTAAACAGGCCATTTCTAAATGGATTGCCCATTGTATTCACTTTTGTTACTTGCAGCATGGCAAGGTTCCTCCACAGGGTATCAGGACCCATTCTACTAGAGCAACTTCCACCTCAGCAGCTTTTTTGAGAGGTGCACCTACTAAGGACATCCTGGAAGCAACTACTCAGACTTCTGTTCACACTTTCACAAAGCATTACAATTTACCTTTGTTTTGTAAATCCAGGGCTGGTTTTGCCACTGCAGTGATGCAGGGCATCCTTACCAACCCTTAAATAGTGTTTTTTCTCCACCCTTTTTTCTTTGGGCTTTAGGAATCAACCCATTTTGTAAGGACGGCAACAGTGAAACATGATGAACATAGTGTAGTTGTGTACACTTACCATAAATGTAGATGTTCGAGTGTATTCACTGTTGCAGTCGTGGTTCCCCCCACCCCCTTTTTTTCCTAAGGCACAGACTGCCTGTTTATTTTGCGAATGGTATGTTTCCAGGGATTTTCTTTTCCTGGTCTAGCCTTCTTTGGGGGCTCCTGACAGTTATGGCAAGAAAATCTCAGGAAATGGTGTTGGCTGCCTTTCTTTATACCTGACGTCCTGTCGTCAGGTTTACGGCCAAAGGCAGCCAACATCATATACCAAAGCTTTGGTATTCTAGCCGACTGTGGGCTACTGGCAGCCAGATAGCCCATTTTGTAAGGACTGCAACAGTGAATACACTCGAACATCTACATTGATGGTATGTGTACACAACAGTACTTTCTAACTAAGGGTGTTAGGAAAGGTTTAATCTTGTATAGTGAGCCAAGTTTTTTATTAACTGTTTTGAAGGTTTGATTAATATGCAAGTCAAACTTAAGGTTATTATCAATAATTATACCCAAGAGTTAAGTTGAGAGATCTGGAGAAATAATGGTGCTGTTGTTAGATTTTATAGTAATGGTGGGTGTGGAGGATCTACTAGTGGGAGAGAAAAGTAGCAGTTTCGTTTTATTAGGATTTAATATTAGCCAATGGTTAAGGAGCCAGTTTTCTACTGTATTAAATGTATCTTGGGATAGAGTTTGCAGGTCCGTGGAGGAGGTGGCTGAGCATATTAAAGTGGAATAGTCAGCAAATTGTATACAGGTTGCATTTGGGATGAACTTATACAGGTCATTAATAAAGATAGAAAATAGAAGGGGTCCTAATATGGATCCCTATGGGACTCGAGGACTGATAGGTAGGAGGATAGATAGTTTGTCCTGCTATAGGACAGCCTGTTGTCTACCACGCAAATATGATTGGAACCAGTTGATAGCCTGGTTATCTAGGGCAATGGTTTTCAGTGTGTGAATGAAGAGTTGGTGGTTAACTATATTGAAAGCCTTGTAAAGATCAAGAAAGAGAGCTGAGGATATGTTATTATTGTTTCTATTTTGGTTTATGACATTAGCAAAGGAGAGGAGGGCCAAGGTAGTGCTGTGGTGTGGTCTAAAGCCATGCTGAGAGTTAGCTAAGAGATTGTTCTGGATAAGAAAGTTCATGAGTTGTTTGTGGATACATTTCTCCATAATTTTAGCAAGGGGTGACAAAACAGCTATGGGTCTGTAATTTGATAGTTCATTGGAGTTGCCTCCTTTATGGAATGGAATAACATGGGATATCTTCCAGATGGAGGGGATGGAAGCCTCAGGTATAGTCCTATTGATCAGTATGGAGATGGGATATGCAATGACATCTGCAACTTTTTGTAGATACTCTGCAGGAAGGAGATCCGCAGATAGGGTGGTTGGCTTTAATTTCTTAAGAAGTGTTCGGATAAATGATGTGGAAACTGGTTGAAAGTTAAAGGAGAGTTGGGAACTGGGTAAACTATCAATTGGGTTTGGGCTGTTGGGAGATAGTTGGCTTGTTAGATACTGAATGGTTTCTGTGAAGAAGCTATTAAAGCTATTGGCAACTTCCTCGGATGTTTTTGGTTAATAGCTGAGGGGGTTGGAGTGGTGGATCATCCAGGGTGAAGACATTTATTTATACTTGCCCAGAACTTTTGAGGTACATTTTGGTGTTTCTGTTGTAGATGAGACTAATAGTTTTTCTTGTCGAGCATAATGAATTTATGTTCTGTAGTCCTATCTCGCCTTCATTCTTACTCTTGGGGTTGGAGCCGAACCTCGGCTCCGACTCTGCCATACTCTAGCTCAAAAAATTCTGGTTGGCTCATGGCTAGGAGGTATCTCATAATGTATCACTAACACAACCCAGATCTCATTTGCCGCTCGTTCAACTCAGACGTGATTCTTCTTGGCTGTGGCTAAGTGAAAATTTTCAATATCTTTGACTAGTTTTTTGTTGGCTATAACCAATTTTCTTTGGTAGTTTAGTGTGTTTTTTGCAGTCCGTGTCTGTTTGAGACTATTTTGCTGCATCGTTACTGTGTGTACTGTTTGTACGTTGATTGGCCGTTCTTCCATTGGCCTATTGTATCCCTGCATTGCTTCTCTTGTGCTGCTTGTTTCTGTTACCTTTTCCTTTCCTCTTGGGCTAGGCCCGTTTAAGTTAGAGGACCTAGTCGTCTGTTTTGTTTTTGTCTTTCCCTGGGCTAAGCCATTTAAATTAGTGGACCTAGTCTTCGGTTCTGTTGCTTGTCTCTTCCTGGGCTAGGCCTGTTTAAATTAGAGGACCTAGTCCTCGGTTTATCTCCTTTTTCTCCTCTTAGGGCAAGGCCCATTTAAGTCAGAGGACCTAGTCCTCTGCCTATTTGTCTGCATGGTGCTGTTCTATCTGCTTGAATACAGTTGTTTTGCTTTGTCTTACTGGTTATTGCAATATGTCCAAGGATACTAAGGACCATAAGCCTTCGGGCTTCAAAAAGTGTACTAAATGTGCCCATAAAATGTCCTTAATGGATGTGCACAATGTGTGTGTATTGTTTGGGGGCTATTCACCTCTAAGAGTCTTGTCTGTTTTGTCATGTCCCCATGTTCTTCAGGAGAAGAAGAACAAACTTATTTTGAAAGGACTATTGAAACATTCCTTTGAGGAGGAATTGACATCTTCATCCTCCAGCTCTAAATCTCCTTCCTCTTCTAAGAAAGACCAACCAAAAGCTACAAAAAGGCAGTCTCCCATTCATTCTGTGTCTTCAGAGCCGCCAGACCAAATTACCAAAGTGACTACATCCTCTTCGGCTCCACTGGTCTCGATGCCGACAGAAGTTTCCATTGTGGATCCATCAGTTTTGGCTCCAGCAGCTTCGGAGGCGATAACTGATACTGCATCTCGGAGCCGGTCAGCTGAACTCTGACCGGTTTCCCCAACTCTTAGGTCACCTATATTCCAGTGATCTAGGTCCCCTACTCTATCTTCCAGGTCCTCTAGGAGCCTTTCTGATGAGGACGTCGAGAGAGTGGTGCATAGACTGCTTCAGACTTCGGCGCTGGCAAATTTACTTTTGGCTCCATCCAGTCAGCTCTGGAGCCTATTGTGCCCTCACACCCTGTTGATGTTCCTCCTCCGAGCTTCTCTGAGTCAGAGTTGTTGGTGCCTCTGGTTGTGGAAAGATCAGTTCCTCCTACCTCAGTTGGTCTCTCAGTTCAGATATCTGCTCCAAACCTTTCAGTGCATTCCGTGGGGTCTAGGGTGCTCAGTTCTCTGGTCAGGCCCGAGGGGGACACTTCGAATCAAACTTCTTCAGTTCTGAGCCTACCTCTCAGTGCTTCAGCCTGGATGAGCTTGGACCCCACATCTGCCTCGGAGCCCATCTCCTCGGTGCCGAGGACCGCCTCTGCATCGTCGGAGTGGAGGGCATCCTCGGAGTCGGGAGGATCGGCCTTCGAGGTGATGAGGAGTGTGCTGCCAGGTCTTTAGTTTCAACCACAGGTACCGACACTCTTCCTCCTAAAGCGCCAACTTCAGTCTCAGCTCCCTCTCTCCCAACACTGAAGTGACTCACAGCCTCAGGAAACCTCCATGAGTGGTCCCCAGTCTTCCGAGGTCTCTCCAGAATACCTTTCTGAGGAGCCACCTAGGAAGAAAACTTGTAAGAGGAAACATGTTGACTCCCCTGATGAGTCTATTGCATCAGACACTGACCTCGAGGAGTCAGAAGGATTCCCCCAAGTCATACTCTGATGATATCTCATTCGCAGATATCCTTGAGATCCTGAAACAGAGAAGCAGCTGGCCCACCACAGCCCCTTCTGATGAGGAGTCAGTGTACCTGATGGCTTTCGGGTCTTAACCCTCCACCTCTTGGGTGTCTCCACCTTTTGATGAGCTACTGGATCTAGTGAGTCGAAAGGTGTGGGAATCTCCTGATTCTGTGGAACCAGTTCCTAGAAGACCAAATACATTTTTGTCAGTATCCCAGGACAAGGACTTTCTTACTAAGAGAGTTCCAGTAGATGCCATGGTGGTGGTAGCAGCCACCAAAAAGGAACTTGCTGAAACTTCCTCCACTGTCCATCCACCAAACAAGGAGTCTCGAATGATGAATAGGTACGGACAGCGTGCCTTTTCTTCAGCAGCTTTTACACTTCGATCGCTGAACTACCTGTCTCATTTCACAAGGCTCCAGAGAGATCTCCTAAAAGAGCTGGGAGATACTCTGCAGCATAATGTAGCTGATGCGGTATCTCAGTAGGTTAACACACAGATGTCTATCCTAACTTCTATTGTGAACTCCTCCATGAGGCTGATATCTTACACAGCTGATGGAGCGAGTAGGGCAGCGGGTTCAGGAGTCTCTCTTAGGAGAAACTCCCGGATGCATTTGTGTAACTTTGCAGAGGCCTTTAAGTCTACATTTACCAACGTCCCTTTTGAGGGATCCTCATTGTTTGGAACAAAGGTAAAGGACACACTCACCAGGTGCGAGCAGGAAGGAAAAACTCTGTCTGTCGTAGGAGTCCGTTTTTACGTTCCTTCTAGACTCTATCCCAAAGGGCAGAAGGGCGGCAAAATGTGGTTCAAAAAGTCATAGAGGTTTTTTCAGAGTGCACAAGGTGATTCCTTCTCCAGAGGCAGAGGAGGAGGAAATAACAGTAGACGCCGCCCTAGGGGTAGAGGGGGCCTGCAGAACCAGGGAGGCCATGATTCCTTTTGTGGTCATCCCTACCAGCGCTCCTGAAAGGAGGCCCAACTGCGTGTCTCTGGAGCCAGTCAGGGGTCTTATTTCTTTATACCCAGAAGCCTGGTGCAATATCACTCAAGACAAGTGGGTATTAAAGATAATTACCAGAGGTTACCATATTCCCTTCTCTTCTCCACCCTCTCAGACCAGACAAATCCCAGATGTGCCACCCAACCACAGGGATTCAGCAACTCTAGAAATCCAAAAGTTGCTCGTAAAGAGAGTCATCCAACCCGTCCCTGCAGACCAAGTAGGATTAGGGACTTACTCCAGATTCTTTTTGGTGCCAAAAAGAACAGGGGACTTGAGACCAATCTTGGATCTCAGCAAATTAAATGAATCTGAACATAAGTCCAAGTTCTGAATGGTCACATTACAGTCGATACTCCTGTTGTTAGGGGAAGACATTTGGATGTGCTCCATAGACCTCCAAGATGCATACTACCATATCAAAATGGACAGGGCATCAAGGAGTCACTTACGCTTCTGGCTGGGAGCCAGTCATTATCAGTTTCGCTCCCTGCCCTTTGGTCTCACCACAGCCCCCAGGGTGTTCACCAAATGCATGGCAGTGGTCACGGCTCACTTGAGACATCAGGGATTCCAGTGTTTCCATACCTGGACGACTGGCTCCTAACTGCCACCACCAGGCATCTACTGTTACAGACCAGGGATGTTACTATTTCAACTTGCCTGCAGTTAGGGATTACAGTAAATTGACAAAAATCTACATTATCGCCTCTCAGCATGTGAATTTTATTGGCGCCGAAATAAACACCGTCTCAATGAGGGCTTACCTTCCCATAGAAAGAATTCAGAACATCAGGGAACAAGTTTTGAGCTTACCTCCTCTCAGGAAAGCAAAAGCAAAGATGGTGCTCAAGTTGTTAGGGACAATGGCTTCGACAATAACATTAGCTCCATTAGCCACACTGCACATGAGGGTCCTGGAGTGGTTACTTTTTGCCCAATGGTCACTGCAGTATCTACCTCTGTCTAACCCCATCCTTATAACAGATTTGTGCAAACAGGATCTTCGCTGATGGACCCAGACCAGCAATCTAAACTCAGGCAGACCATTTGTCCCCCCCCCAACTGCCACCGTGACCACGGATGCCTCCCAGATAGGGTGGGGGGGGCATTATCTAGGGACAACAGTCCAAGGAACGTGGCAGGAACACAAGGCTCATTTGCATATCAATGCCTTGGAGATGAGAGCAGTGCTTCTGCCATTGCAAGCACTTCACAGCTTTCTCCCTCTAGGAACGATTGCGATCAACTCGGACAATATGTCGGTGGTGTGGTACATAAACAAACAAGGTGGGACCAAATCTTACCCCCTCTGCAGAGAAGCCCTTCGAGTGTGGGAGTGGGCAGTGTCTTCCCAGCGCTTTCTGATCGCAATGCACATCCCGGGGAAATCCAACATGATAGCCGACAGGCTCAGCAGGGCTATTCTGATGCCTCACGAGTGGTCTCTGAACACATACATTGCGGAACAAATTTTTCGCAAATCGGGTCAGCCTTGCTGCAATCTATTTGCCACCCCTCTCAATACCAAATGCAGCAACTACTTCACCCTGATTCCCCCGAAAGGGGAAACACCCAGAGATGCACTCGTTCACAATTAGCCCTCGGGACTTCTCTATGCTTTCCCTCCATTCCCCCTCATATCGAAGGTAATTCAGAAAGCAATATCCTTGCGAAGCAAAATTATCCTAATTGCTCCTTACTGGCCTCGACAGTTTTGGTTCCCCTTTCTCAGACCTCATCTAATGGATGAACCGTGGACTCTGGACCCAGTGCCAGATTTGCCGACACACATGTCAGGGGTGTTCCATCCCTCTCTCCACACCCTCAGTTTGACAGCTTGGCTGCTTCAATTCCATCCCTAGTCAGGCTTCATGACTTTTCTCCTGAGGTTGTACACATTCTGACATCCTCTCACAAACCTACCAGAAAGATTTATACCAGTAAATGGAAAAGATTCTCCTTTTGGGCCCGTGAGAGAAACCTTGATCCTTACACAGCTCCCATTTCTGCCATTTTAGACTTCCTTTCTCAGTTGTTCCGCCAAGGTTCAGCAGCTGCCACTATTCAAGTTCAACTGGCAGCTATTTCCACTTTTCATTTGGCTAATGAACCTAATCTTATGGCTCATAGACTATGTAGAGCTTTCCTTAAAGGGACCACCTTGTTAAGACCCCCAGTCATGGATCCGGCGGTGCCATGGGATTTGAACTTTGCTCTCCATGGACTTAACGTCAAGTCCTTTCGAACCCTCAGCAACATGTGACCTTAAGTTATTATCTTGGAAAACTATATTTTTAGTGGCTATCATTTCTGCAAGAAGGGTCTCTGAACTGCAGGCTTTTTCCATTAAACCCCCTTATTTGGTGTTTCACAAAGATAGGGCCTCCTTACAGACAAACCCTTCCTTTATTCCTAAGGTTTCTTCTTAAGCTAGTATTAATCAATTCATTGAATTGCCTCTTTTCTTCCCTAATTTTTCTAACAAGACAGAGTACACATTTCACCAACTGGATGTGCATAGACAATTGTGTTTTTATCTGGACAGAACTAAAGATTTCAGAAGGTCAGATCAATTGTTTGTTTCCTTTTCAGGCTTCCAGGAATAGGACTTCCTTTGGTTCCACTGTACTCAGGAGCATTTTCCAATGAGCCACCCAAGATGAAGGTGCTAGGGACGCTGTCCCAAGAGTAAGAATGAAGGCGAGATAGGGCTACAGAACATAAAGAAGTTATGTACCTACCATAACACTTGATGTTTGTAGTCCATCTCACCCTTCATTCTTATGAACCCTCCCTCCTGCCCCCTCCTTGAGGACCTGGGGTTAGAGTGTCTCCTGTTTGGTTATGTTAGTCTTTTCGACTTGGTTTCTTCTTGGTCTCTGTATGTTTCTCCTTGCAGCAAACAAGATCTGGGTTGTGTTAGTGATGCATCATGGGATACCTCCTAGCCATGAGCCAACCAGATGTTTTCGAGCAATAGTATGGCCGAGTCAGAGCCAAGGTTCGTCTCCAACCCCAAGAGTAAGAATGAAGGGCGAGATGGACTACAAACATCCAATGTTATGGTAGGTACATAACTTTTTTTGTGTGTTATTCCTGAGCTCTCTATATCTAAGTTGATTTATGGGAGCTTTTGTGGCACGCCATGTTACCCAGGCCTTATTTCTAAGTAACATTTTTTTGTCTGGTTTCTTTTGAGAGCCATGGGGCAACTTTTGTTCTGGTTCTAATAGAAAGTGCTGGTGCGTGGGTATTAAGGATGGCTAGGAATTTGGCATTAAAGTGTGTTACAGCTTCATTGAGTGGTAAATGCTTAAGGATTGACCAATTACATAATTTGAAATTGTTTTGGAAATCAGTGAGGATGAAATTCTTACTGTTCCTTATTGTTTTATAAGTGGGTTGGTTAGATATGTCAGCCTTGTGTCTGATTATATAGGTAAGGGAGTGATCACTAATGTCGTCTGGCAGGGTGGCAGCCTTGTACATTTGCAAATAGTAAAATGCAACGACAACTGAAACTAAAAATACTGCGAGAACGCCAATAAGTGCCTCTACTAATAAAGGAATAAATGCGATAACCAAACTGTGTATCAATCACGTTTTAATATAATATAACAAAATATAACGTAAAATAACAAAACGGACAACTCCAAACTAACAGACAAACTGATGGTAAAAATGACAAACTGGTGGAAAAAGAACAAGCAAACAAGCTAGTTAAGTGCTTTCACCCAGAAAACTGGGCTTCATCAGAACTGTACATTTGGGGATGACTGTTAATGAGTATCCAATCTAGGGTATTTTCTTTCTTGTTGGCTTTACTGATCCTAGTGGGTGAGGATATGACCTGTGTAAATCCGTATAGGTTAACATGGACAGTAGGGGGTTCAGAGGAATAGGAGTTCCAATCTATGTTGAAATCCCCAAGAACAATGGTTTCTTGGGGTAGTTACTTGACAGCCAATACTGAATATCTTCTAAGGTACTTGTATTATTTACTGGGGTATATAAATACAGACAATATTTATACATTTGTCTTTATAATATGAAGCTTAGTTAAGAGAATTTCAGCATTATCACCTCGGGTTGTTTGCTGGGCCACGTCGGTCATCTGTAGTGTAGTTTTATATAGGACAGCTACCCCACCTCCTTTTCTAGTGGTACGATCAAGCCTTAGTATATTGTAACCTGGAGGAATTATCTCATTGCCTACAATTGAAGGTTTTAACCAGGTTTCCGTAAGACATAATATATACGGAGAGAGATCGTCTAAGAGTGCATGAAGTTATTATTTAAGCTTCTGATGTTTAGGTGACTGACTAAGAGTGAGTTAGTGAGTCTGATTAAAGTTAATAACTCGGTGGAAAAAGGGACATTGGGGGTAGGGCTGGCAGTTGAAGATGGGCCAGGGTTTGGGTGGATTTCTCCATCCATTGTTAGGTTGCATTGCAATCTAATTATGAGTTTTAAGAATTTAATTATTAGATTTTGGTATCTTTTGACTTTCTACTCAACTCTCTAACCCAACTCAGCCCACCCCCTTTGAAAGACTCGCAATGCCAACAGACTGCTGCTTGTAACTTCTG
This sequence comes from Protopterus annectens, assembly GCF_019279795.1. Classification (NCBI taxonomy): domain Eukaryota; kingdom Metazoa; phylum Chordata; order Ceratodontiformes; family Protopteridae; genus Protopterus; species Protopterus annectens. Next base: position 63,463,187 of record NC_056725.1, read on the forward strand.
AAACCTACTGCATTCTGATATTTTATATTGATAAACTTCAATTCTACTCAACTCTCTAACTCAACTCAGCCCGCCCCTTTGAAAGACTCACAATGCCAAGAGACTGCTGCTTGTAACTTCTGAAACCTATTGCATTCTGATATTTTTATATTGATAAACTTCAGACACTAAAGGAAACAAGGTTAATACTCTTGTATTTATCTTATGTAGGTTGGGAGAGTGTATTGTAATGCACCGCTTGGGAGCCCACAGCACTGGCAAAATCAGATTAGGTTTCCCATTAACCCTGTAGCTAGAATTTAAAATTAAAGGTACAAACAAAAGTATACTTAAGTAAAGCAATAATTTTAGTCTTACCCACTTACTCTGTACTACTGTTCTGCCCTGAACAGCACATACAGATTGTTTCTCTAGTCTTGTGGCCTGGCTGGGCCCCACTCCCCTACACCATTTCTCACCCACCCCACTACATCTACATTTATTCTTATCCCTCATCACCTGGCCACCCACTACACCTGTCAGCTACCTCACAGCATCCACCCCAACCACAACCCCAACTAAATCCTTACCCAATAAGCACACAGAGTATCTAGGGACCACCACACTACACCTACCCCTTTTTTCAACCCAGAATACTCCTGATACCCAAGCCTCACCTACACAAATCATGAGAGGCATACTACCACTCCTACTATTAACTCTCACCATTCTAGACTACACTACTTCCATACATACCAACACACCATTAAACAATACTACCTTCCACACAACACATATTTCCACACATACAAACACTCATGCAAATTTCCTCATCTGTTCCACATTATTTACTGACAGCTCTGTATTACATATATGTAAGACACACACTGCACGACCCTTCACTTGAAAAATATCATCTAGATCTAATACAGAACTAGCACACTCAGTTTAAAATTAAACTACTTCTTAGAAAATGGCTACTTATCTCAGGGGACATACACCCAAACCCAGGACCATGTAATGCCATACTCTCAAACAAACAGACATCAGACCTACTTATTATTAACCTTAACTCTAGAAGTATATCTAACAAACTACCTGACATAAACGCATTCATAGCTCACTATTCTCCCGATATACTAACCATTACTGAGACTTGGCTAAAACCCACCACCCAAAATGAAGAAATCCTCCCTCCAAGATATAATATCCTAAGACTAGATAGAACAGGTAGGAAGGGAGGTGGAGTTGCAACTCTCTTTAACCTCCAACCTCTAGAAACTCCTCCACCTAAATTTCAGAATGCTGAAACCCTAGGCTCAGTTCTATTTCTAAACAGGAAAAAGAAAATCAACATTCTCTGTAGTTATATCCCTCCAGGAAACAACTCTCCTATAATCGAGGAAATATTACAATGGACAAGAGATAACCTCCCTCAGGAAACAATCCTACTAAGTGACCTTAAATTCTGACTGGCTAGCTTGCGACTCTAACAACCCCTCTAACCACATTAATTTATTTGGGTTCTCTCAGCTCATCCAAGAACCCACTAGACTGAACAAAAAAATCCCCAAAACAATCAATTCTTGATTGGACTTTGGTGAATTGCCCCAAACAAAATTACCAGGTAGACTGTCTACCAGATGGGCTTAGTGATAACCTCCCCACATTCCTCCTATGAAAACGTGCAAACATACCCAAACCTATAGTTCATAAACAAATTAGGGATGACCACAAATTAAACCTTCAAACTCTTAACAGTATTTTACAACAATGTAACTGGGATCCACTACAAATTCTAGAATTAGACCAGACAGTAGATTACTTCAACAGTACTTTCATTAACGTTGTTAATAAAGTCTCTTCCATTAGAAAAATTAGAGCTAAAGTAAACTATGCCCCATGGCTAAGTAGGAGCACAAGAGCCTTACTAAACTCCAGAGATAAAGCTTGGAAAATCTGGAAAAAGAATAATACTAGCCTAGCTAAACAAAACTACCAACAACTTAGGAATCAGGCCAAAAAACAAACAAAACTTAAATAACAGAACTACTTCCTAGGTATCCAAGACAAACACTCCAAAAATCCCCAAAAGTTTTGGCGAGCTATCAACTCCCTACTAAAACCTGGCAAAACTACCACTCCAGCTCCCAACACCACTACTAATAATAACATAGCTTCTCAATTTAATCATCACTTCACAGAATCTATTTTGTCACTATCTGCCCAAATATTCAAAAATAGATTTATATCTACCCCATCCATAAGTCCTGAGAATTCACTTTCCTTTACTCTCTCTCCTGTACCCACCTCTATAATCAAAAGACTCCTCTTAAAACTGAAACCCACCATTCTTGCAGCCGATGGTATACCTGCTAATTTCCTAAAAATAGCAGCTGAAACCTTAGCTTACCCTGTCTCAATCCTTATCAACTGCTCCATACAGGAAGCCTACATCCCTCATCTATGGAAAGTCTCATATATTATTCCTCTACATAAAGGTGGCAACTCCTATGACTTTTCAAACTACCGCCCCATTGCTATTTTATCTCCCTTATCTAAGCTACTTGAAAAATGTATTCACACTCAAGTTATGCATTTCCTAAATACACATAATCTCCTCTCCACCACACAGCATGGTTTCTGCTCAAACCATAGCACAACTACTGCACTTCTCCCTTTTACTAATCAGGTCAACCTACATAGAAACAACAATAATTTTGTATCAGCTATATTCTTAAATCTCTCCAAAGCATTTGACATGGTCTCACATACCATACTATTAGACACTCTATCCTTCCTATCCTTTACCCCTTCTACTATTGCCTGGTTCATAAACTATCTATCTGACAGAGAGCAATCTGTCCAATGGCAAGGTGTGCTATCACCTCTACTTCCAACTACCATAGGCGTACCACAAGGTTCAATTTTGGGCCCACTTCTTTTCTCTATTTTCACCAATAAACTATACACCTCCTCCCAGCATACCTCACTTATACAGTACGCAGATGATTCAATGCTAATCTGCTCAGCCCCATCACTAACCACTTTACAACAACTCACCCAGGAATCCTTTAGCTCCATAGAAAGATGGATTACTGATATCCAACTTATCCTAAATCCCAACAAGACCAAATTACTCCTATTCATCCCCAACAAATCTAAAACCTCTCCTCTCTCCTTCACTATCACTTCTAATAATGGCACTGTAATTTCTCCCTCTCCTCATACTAAACTCCTTGGTGTAGAAATTGACAAAAATCTTTACTTTGATGTCCATATTTCTCAAACCATAAAAAAGGTACATAGAAAATGGGAACTCTATACAGACACAAAAAATTCCTATCAGATCAGGCACGGGCCACCCTAGCTCAAACTCACCTATTGTCCACCCTATGCTGCACCAATCCTAACCCAGGTCAGAAAATTGGACCTAGACAAATTTGAGTCATGTTACAACAAAATTGCCAAGTTTGCCAATAACTCCACATTTAGAACCTATCACTGCCTAGCTGTAAGGGAGCTACAATAGTTAGAACTTCCTCAATTACTTAGTTACAGTCAACAAGTCCTTACCTACACCATCCTAAGGAATCCTCACAAAACTCCAGTTCTAAATCAACTTCTGACCCAGTACTCAGTGAATCGTCCCCTCTGTTCCATTGACAAATCCCTCCTCTGTATCTCTAGAGCTAACAACACTGCAGGTAAAGCTCTATTCTCTCATAGTATAGCTAGAAAATGGAATAATCTCCCCCATAATGTGACTTCTGCATCTTCTATAACACAGTTCAAAAACTCACTCAAGTCACATCTTATGAATTCCTGGCTTTGTACATGTACTACTTAATTTTTCTCCTACTTTCTTCTACTCCATCTTACCTTCCTTCTTACTTCTTCTTACTCTCTACAGTTATGGAAACTCCTCAGTTGATTGTCAACTTGGCATAATTGTTTTTATGCAATTTATGCCTGCTGGGAACAAATCTATTGTATGTATTATTTCTTGTGTGATTTTTGCTTGTCATTATGTTTTGCTAATTATTGTTTAACTAATGTGGAGCTTTTCTCCCCGGGCCTCCGCTGTAAATGGACCTTGTCCAGTCGGACTATCCCGGTCAACAAATGTAAAATAAAAATAAATAAATATTCTAAGGGAAAAAAAAACAGATAAGACTATCCTTGAGGTGGAAAAAGAGAAATAGCCAATACGTCTAGGCAAAGGAAATTATTTTCAGGAGTTGCCCTTCACAGGAACTGAGCTACATGAACGAGGAAGATCTGTCACTGAATATTTACAAGAAGCCACACCCTCCACTTCTTTTCAGAACACTGAGGAAATACTGATTTGGATGACCTGTAGATATGTCATGTCAGTTTCAGGAAAAATCAGCAGGAGGACTATATCATAAGTAAAATTAGAGAACATAGTGAAAGTAGATGGGTACCAAGAGAACAGAACAGACACACTATATACCCCCAAGTTTCACATACAAAATTACTTGCTAGAGTAATCATAGAGAGGAAAAAGATGGTCAGACAGTTACTAATTCCAAAAAAATATTGTGATGAAATTAGCATACAGCCAAATTTTGTGTGGTCATTTAGGAATTGGCTAAACAAAGCCCAGAGGTTTGGCTTGATTTACCAGCCTAGCATCATGAAAAACAGAGAGAACTTTTATGCTGCTTGCCCTGAATGCAAAGGACAGTACCAAGCCCAGGATTTAAGAATTCTCTAATACCTTTACTCATTGTAGAGGCCCTTTCAAACATATAGCAATAGGCATTTTGGGTTCATTTTGTGAAATCAAATAGTGGCTATTAGTATGTCATGATAATTAATGATTATGCAATAAAATTTCCTGAGGCAATACACCTTCTAGGACTCTATGCCAATAATATAGTGACATGACTTATATTGTTCTTCTTTAGGTTAGGAATTTTTCAGGAAGTCTTATAGAACAAGGCACCTCATCTGTGTCCACAGTAATACAAATAATTTGTTGGTGAATTAATGTGAAACAGCAAAGGACTTGTCTATACCACCTAGAGAATGATGGTCTATGTGGCAGATTTTAAAGCTCTGTTAAAGCAATGTTTCAAAAGGCTATAGACATAGGAGGGAAAGCAGGGACCATTGCTCCTATATCTTCTCTTTGTTGTAAGCAGAGTGCCCCAAGCCTTACCTGCATTCACGTTTGAATTGCTATATGGCAGTTATCCATTTTTTAACAGCAGCTTCTGTTCTATATTCAGTTAAAAACTCAACCAGTGCAGGTCTTTCATTTACAATTCCCCTATCACTTGTTTTTTGTTTATACCCTGATAGCAATCCCTTAAAGGTAAGGCAGTCACTAGCCTGCAGTCTAAATATCTTCTTGGCTTTTTCCTAATCTATTACCTTTCTAATTATTTGTACCCAGTACGTTGGTTAATTTGTCAGCTTCCTCTAGTAAATTCCAGCCTCCTCTTGCCAAGTCTCTGTACCCTTAATTCCAGTTATCTCTATTGGCAGAATCTCTTATCTCCATTCCCATATTGGCTTAGTTCTTAGAGTATATTTTTTGCTAATTTATGAATGTAATATTCTGTATAACTGTTGTTATTCTTCTTAAGGATTTGCATCCAAAATCCCATTTTTCCTTATTTCTTGAATCCCCCACCCCGCTTCATCATCATGCCTTTCTACTTTGAGTTGTAAGTTTCTGCTTGTGTTATGTACAAGACCCTTACCTATGTACCTCAAAAATATCCCTTCAAATCAGGTAATCCTAAACCTCCTTGTTATATTGGGAGGATCAACTTATCCCATTTGACTCTTGCCCTCTTCCCCTCCCAAATAAAATCATTCAACTCTTTATTAATTACTATCCAAAACGTCTCCTCTGGTTGTTAAAAATATGCCTGACCTATGTATAAAATTAAAAAGAGATTAAAAACATTTTTACTGCTTGTATCTTGCTATCCTTATCCATAAGCAAGAGCTTCCAGTTTCTCAATTTTTGTATTGTCTTTTGTTTGGTCTCTTCCCACATGATATTAGCTGCCATAACAGAATCCTTTTTTATCCATACTTGTAAATGCTACATTTTATCATTTCTCCATAAATATGGGTATAGCAGGCATCCTTGAGGCTTGCAAAATATAGCAAAGAAAACATGGAAGGAAGACTTCACCACCACACCCCACCTCCTTTAAAAGAATAAGAGGGCATTTTTGGATCTGCAGGACAAGTTAAGAACTGTGATTCCTGAAGTGAGAGAGCAAATAAAAGGGGTACAAGCAAGCACAATAGAGAATGTATAACAGGCATAATTATCTGATTGATTTCAAAACATAATATAAGGTACTTGCTTTAGTACCCAATGCTGAAAACAAAGGCAAGGCCCTTTTGAAGTAACAGAAAATTGTCATGCAAATATTCTGTAACCACTGAGAGAAACCTCTAATGAAGTTTTTTTGTAATACGTATGTTTGCAAGGGAAGTTAAGGTTCCAACAGCATGTCCTGAAATCAAAACATAGTAGACATTCTTGGTGTCTCAGAATTAGTACTCAGAAATGAGGACATGTTCTCAGACTTTACCAGTAAAATCAGTTTATGTGAGCAAATCATATAAACTCTTCTTGGAGAAAAAGTGGACTTGACAACATAGTGCATGCACAAGAGAGAGATGATGTGCAAGAGAGAGGCTACGTGCAAGAGAGAAAGATGATGTGCAAGAGAGAGACATGATGCATGAGAGGGAGACAGATGACGTGCGAGAGAGAGAGAGAGAGACAATACATGAGAAAGATGACGCATGAGAGAAATGATGTGCAAGTTTGAGGCGAAGCGTGACAGAGACGATGTAAAACAGAGAGAGATGACACGTGAGAGACAGAGAGAGAGGATGCGAGAGAGAAAGAGAGACAATGTGCGAGAGAGAGAGAGAGAGAGACATGCAAGAGAGAGAGAGAGAATGTGCGAGAGAGAGAGAGAGAGCGATAACACGAGAGAGAGACAATGTGTGTGCAAGAGAGACAGAGAGATGATGTGCGCGAGCAAGAGAGATGACGCACATGAGAGAGAGAGAGAGAGAGAGAGAGAGAGACTACATGCAAAAGAGAGAGAGACAGTGTGAGAGAGAGAAACAATGTGCGAGAGAGAGGTAATGCGAGAGAGAAAGATGACAAGTAAGAGAGAGAGACAAAATGTGAGAGAGAGACATATGATACGAGAGAGAGATGACGAGTGAGAGAGAGAAAGAGAGAGATGCACGCAAGAGAGAGACATCACGCACAAGAGAAAGGACACATGAGAGAGAGAGAAAGACAATGTGCGAGAAAGACAGATGTGCAAGAGAGAGAGAGACAATGCATGAGAGAGAGACAATGCTCGAGAGAGAGATATGACGCGCGAGAGAGAGAGAGAGACAGTGTGCGAGAAATGACATGCGAGACAGAGACAGATGACACGCAAGAGAGAGGTAATGTGTGACAGAGAGAGATGACGTGCGACAGAGAGATAGATGATACATGCGAGAGAGACGACGAGCAAAAGAGAGGGAGAGAGACGATGCATGAGAAAGAGAGAAATGACATATGAGAGAGAGAGGTGATGCATGAGAAAGAGAGACAGAGAGAGAGAGAGAGAGAGAGACGATGCAAGAGAGAGAGAGAGAGAGAGAGACAGAGAGAGAGAGAGACAATGCACAGGAGAGAGAGAGAGGCGTGTGTGTGTGTGAGAGAGAGAGAGAGGGGACATGCAAGAGAGAGATGTGTGTGAGAAAGAGAGAGAGAGACGACACGTGAGAGAGAGAGGGAGAGAGATGATGCATGAGAAAGAGAGAGAGAAAGATGAAGCACAAGAGAGAGAGGATGCATGAGAGAGAGAGAGAGTTGACACTTGAGAGAGACGACACATGAGAGAAAGAGATGACACATGAAAGAGAGACTATGCTTGACAGAGAGACAGAGATGAAGCATGTGAGAGAGAAGACGTGAGAGAGAGAGACAACACGCATGAGAGGGAGAGAGAGAGACAACATGCAAGAGAGAGAGGTAATGCATGAGAGAATGAGAGAGAGATTCACGTTAGAGAGAGAGAGAGAGACGCATGAGAGAGACAGAGAGAGACAATGTGCAAGAGAGAGAGAGAGAGACAACACAAGAGAGAGACATGAGAGACAGAAGATGCATGAGAGAGACATATGATGCATGAGAAAGAGAGATTCAGCAACTCTAGAAATCCAAAAGTTCTAGAGAGAGTGAGAGAGACAATGCAAGACAGAGAGAGAGAGATGACATGTAAGAGAGACAGAGACGATGTGAGAGAGAGAGTGAGAGAAAGAGAGACAATGCACAGGAGAGAGAGAGAGAGACACACACACAAAGCCTACTAGATAGAATGACGCGTGCATGCATGAGAGAGAGAGAGAGAGATGAATCACAAAAGAGAGAGAAATGACGCCCGTGAGAGAGAGAGAGAGAGAGAGAGAGAGACAACATACAAGAGATAGAGACAACATATGAGAGAGAGAGAGAGAGAGAGAGAGAGAGAGACAGTGTGCACGGGAGAGAGAGAGAGAGAGAGAGAGACGAAGTGTGAGAGAGAGAGAGAGAGAGAGATGACATGCAAGAGAGAGAGACAATTTGAGAGAGAGAGACAACACATGAGAGAGAGAGAGATGACATGTGGGAGAGAGAGAGACAACATGTGTGAGAGAGATAGATAATGCACGTGAAACAGACGTGTGAGAGAGAGAGGCAATGAGCGAGAGAGAGAGACATACAAGAGAGAGAGAGAGATAACGCATGAGAGAGAGAGAGAGTGAGAAAGAGACGTGCATGCAAGAGAGACAGAGAGATGAAGTGCATAAGAGAGGCAATGCGTGAGAGAGAGAGAGAGAGACAATATGCAAGAAAGAGCTATGAGCGAGAGAGATATGATGTAAGAGAGAGAGAGATGATGTGTGATAGGGAGACAACGTGTGGGCGAGAGAGATGACGCATGAGAGAAAAAGAGGCAATGTGCGAGAGAGCAAGAGAGATAATGTGCAAGAGAGACAACATGCAAGAGAGAGAGATATGATGTGAGAGAGAGAGAGAGAGAGAGAGAGAAAGAGAGGACGTATGAGATAGAGACAATGCATGAGAGAGAGAGAGAGAGAGAGAAAGAGAGAGAGAGACATGCAAGAGAGAGAGAGAGACAACATGCAGGAGAGATAGAGAGAGACAATGCCAGAGAGAGAGACAAAGCATAAGGGAGGGAGAGACATGATGTGAGAGAGAGAGAGAGAGAGAGAGAGACGATTCACCCCTGAGAGAGAGACAGAGAGATGAGTGAGAGAGAGAGAGAGGCAATGAGCAAGAGAGAGAGAGATATGCAAGAGAGAGATGAAGCACAAGAGAGAGAGAGAGAGACATCGTGCATGCAAGGGAGACACAGAGATGATTTGCATAACAGAGAAGGGGAGATGACATGTGAGAGAGAGAGGATGCGAAAGAGAGGGTTGATGCGGGAGAGAGACAGAGACAAAGAGAAATGACATGCACAAGAGAAAGAGATGTGTGACAGAGAGACGACGTATGCGAGATAGAGGCAAGTAAGAGAGAGAGAGAGACGACGTGCAAGAGGGAGATGATGTGAAGGAGAGAGATGATGAGCGAGAGAGAGACGACACATGAGAGACAGAGAGGCAATGCATGAGAGAAATAGAGAGAGACACCATGCAAGAGAGAGAGAGAGATGGCACGAGAGAGAGAGAGAGAGAGAGAGAGAGAGTGGATGTGCCCACAAGAGAAACAGAGAGAAGACATATGTGTGAGAGAGAGAGAGATATGATGTGCACATGTGAGAAAGAGAGACAATGTGAGAGAGAGATGACATACAAGAGAGAGGTAATGCATGAGAGAGTGAGAGAGAGACAGCACGTAAGAGAGATGATATGTGAGAAAGAGAGAGATGATGTGCGAGAGAGAGACGATGTGTGAGAGAGACAGATGATGTGTGAGAGAGTGAGAGAGGACATGTGAGAGAGAGACAATGTGCAAGACAGAGACATGCAAAAGAGAGAGAGAGAGAGAGAGATAATGCACAAGGGAGAGACAACGCACATGAGAGAGAGATGACATGCAAGAGAGAGAGAGATACGACGCGAGAGAGAGCGAGATGATGAGTGAGAAAGAGAGCAATGATGTGCAAGAGAGAGGACGCGTAAGAGAGAGAGACAATGTGCAAGAGAGAGAGAGATAATGTATGAGAGAGAGAGAGACAATGTGCAAGAGAGAGAAATACGACATGAGAGAGAGAGCAAGATGACGAGCAAGAAAGAGAGCAACGTTGTGCAAGAGAGAGAGAGAGGAAGTTCAAGAGAGAGAGAGGGAGACAATGTGCAAGAGAGAAAGAGAGATAACATGTAAGATAGAGAGAGAGATGACATGTAAGGGAGACACAATATGTTCGGATAAATGATGTGGAACTGGTTGAAGTTAAAGGAGAGTTGGGAACCGGGTAAACTATCAATTGTAGTTTGGGCTGCTGGGGAGATAGTTGGCTTGTTAGGATACTGAATGGTTTCTGTGAAGAAGCTTGCTTAAGCCATTGGCAAACTCTCGATGATAAGCTGGTTAATAGCCACTAGCTGAGGGGGTTGGAGTGGTGGACTCATCCAGGGTGAAGATGACATTTATTTTATACCTCTGCCCAGAACTCTTTGAGGTACATTTTGGTGTTTCTGTTGTAGATGAGACTAATTAGTTTTTCTTGTCGAAAGCATAATGAATTTTATACTCTGGTCCCTATCTCACTTCTTCTATTTCACTTGGGATTGAGCCTAACTCGGCTCCGACTCTGCCATACTCTAGCCTCAAAAAATCTCTTGTTGGCTCATGGCTAGGAGGTATCTCATAATGTATCACTAACACAGCCCAGATCTCATTTTCTGTCAGCCGCTCAACTCAGACGGATTCTTCTTGGCTGTGGCTAAAGGGAAAATTTTTCAATATCTTTGACTAGTTTTTTGTTGGCTATAACCAATTTTTCTTGGTAGTTTAGTGTGTTTTTGCAGTCCTGTGGTTCGTCTGGAGACTATTTTGCTGCATCACATTGTGTGTACTGTTTGTATCGCTGATTGGTCAGTGCCTTCCATTGGCCTATTGTATCCCCTGCATTGCTTCTCTTGTGCTGCTTGTTTCTGTTACCTTTTCCTTTCCTCTTGGGCTAGGGGCCCTGCTTGCTAGGAGGACCTAGTCGCCTGTTTTGTTTTTGTCTCTTCCCCTGGGCTAAGCCATTTAAATTAGTGGACCTAGTCTCGGTTCTGTTGCTTGTCTCTTCCCTGGGGCTAGGCCTGTTTAAATTAGGTAGGACCTAGTCCCTCGGGTTTATCTCCTTTTTCTCCTCTTAGGGCAAGGGCCCATTTAAGTCAGAGGACCTAGTCCTCTGCCTATTTGTCTGCATGGTGCTGTTCCCATCTGCTTGAATACAGTTGTTTTGTTTCTTTGTCTTACTGGTTATTGCAATATGTCCAAGGATACTAAGGACCTTAAGCCTGGCTTCAAAAGTGTACTAACTGTGCCTCCATAAAATGTCCTCTTAATTTGGATGTGCACAATGTGTGTGTGTATTGTTTGGTATTATTCACCTCTAAGAGTCTTGTCTGTTTTGTCATATCCCCATGTTCTTCACAGGAGAAGAAGAACAAACTTATTTTGAAAGGACTATTGGAAATGATTCCTTTGAGGAGGAATTGACATCTTCATCCTCCAGCTCTAAATCTCTTCCTCTTTCTAAGAAAGACGTCCAAAAGCGGCAAAAGGCAGTCTCCTACTCACTCTGTGTCTTCAGAGCCGCCAGACCAAATTGCCTTCAAAGCGACTACATCCCTTCTTTGGCTCCACTGGTCTCGATGTCGACAGAGGTTTCCCATTGTGGGATCCATCAGTTTTGGCTCCAGCAGCTTCACAGAGGCTTATAACTGATACTGCACGCCTCGGAGCCGGGTCAGCTGAACTTTAATCGTTTCTCTCTAACTCTTAGGTCACCTATATTCCAGCGGCGATCTAGGTCCCCTACTCTATCTCTCTCCAGGTCCTCTAGGAGCCTTCTGATGAGGACGCCAGAGAGTGGGTGCATAGACTGCTTCTAGACTTCAAGGCCAAGGGGCCCACTTACTTGCCTCCATCCAGCTCAGCTCTGGAGTCGGTTGTGCCCTCACACCCTGTTGATGTTCCTCCTCCGAGCTTCTGGAGTCAGAGTGCTGTTGGTGCCTCCTTGGTTGTGGAAAGATCAGTTCCTCCTAGCCCTGAAGTTGGCCCCTCAGTTCAGATATCTGCTCCAAACCTTTTCAGTGCATTCCTGTGGGCCTAGGGTGCTCAGTTCTCTGTCAGGGCTCCGAGGGGGATACTTGAATCAAACTTCTTTCAGTTCTGAGCCTACTCTCTCAGTGCTTCAGCCTGGATGAGCTTTGACCTCACATCTGCCTCTCTGAGCCCACTTCCTCGGGTACTGAGGACCGGGCCTGCATCTTCGTGGAGGGAGGGCATCCTCCTCTTCGAGTCAGGAGGATCGGCCCCTTCGGCGTGATGTGAGTAGTGAGGCAGGCTGCCTGTAGTCTTTAGTTTCCAAACCACAGGTACCCCACACTCTTCCAAAGCCCAATCTCAGTCTCAGCTCCCCTCTTCCTAAATACAGGAAGTGGACTCCTGCAGCCTTGGTGGAAACTGCATGAGTGTCCCTTCTAGTTCTTCCTAGGTCTCTCCAGAATACCTTCTGATGGAGCCACTCTAGGAAGAAAACTTGTAAGGAGGAAACATGTTGACTTCCATGATGAGTCTATTGCACTGTGACACTGACCCGAGGGAGTCGTAGTGATTCCCCCAAGTCATACTTCCTGATGATATCTCACTCAAGAGATATCCTTTGAGATCCTGGAAACAGAGAAGCAGCTGGCTCCACCACAGCCCCCTTCTGATGAGGAGTCAGTGTACCTGAAGGCTTTCTGGTCTTAACTCCTCCACCTCTTTGGTGTCTCCCACCTTTTGATGAGCTACTGGATCTAGTGAGCTCTAAAGGTGGGAATCTCCTGATTCTGTGGAACCGGGTTCCCAGAAGACCAAATATGCATTTTTGCCAGTATCCCAGACAAGGACTTTCTTACTTCAAGAGAGTTCCAGTAGATGCCAAGTGGTGGTGGTAGCAGCCACCAAAGGAACTTGCCTGAAACTTCCTCCACTGTCCATCCACCTCAAACAAGGAGCGCCCTCGGAATGATGAATACTGTGGGTACGACAGCTGTTCTTCTTTTCTTCAAGGCAGCTTACATTTCCCTCGATCGCTGAACTACCTGTCTTCATTTCACAAGGTCTCCAGGAGAGATCTCCCTAAAGAGCTTGGGAGATACTCTGCAGCATAATGTAGCTGATGCAGTATCTCAGTAGGTTAAACACACAGATGTCTATCCTAACTTCTATTGTGAACTCCTCCATGAGGCTGATATCTTACACAGCTGATGGAGCTTGTAGGGCAGCTGGTTCAGGGAGTCTCTTAGGAGAAACTCCCCTGGATGACTTTGTAACTTTGCAGAGGCTCCTTTAAGTCTACATTTACCAACGCCCCTTTGAGGGATCCTCATTGTTTGGAACAAAGGTAAAAGGATTACACTCTACCAGGTGCAGCAGGAAGGAAAACTCTTGTCTGTCGAGGGAGTCCGCTTTTACGCTCCTTTCTAGGACTCTATCCCAAAGGGCAGAAGGTGAAGCAAATGTGGTTCAAAAGTCATAGAGGTTTTTTCTTTTTCAGAGTGCACAAGGTGATTCTCTTTTCTCCAGAGGCAGAGGAGGAGGAACAACAGTAGACGCCTCTAGGGGTAGAGAGGGGGCCTGCAGAACCAGGGAGGCCATGATTCCTTTTTGTGGTCATCCCACCAGCCTCCTGAAAGGAGGCCCAAACCTGCGTGTCTCTGAGCCAGTCAGGGGTCTTATTTCTTTATACCCAGAAGCCTGGTGCAATATCACTCAAGACAAGTGGTATTAAAGATAATTACTAGAGGTTACCATATTCCTCTCTTCTCCAATCTTCTCTCAGACCAGACAAATCCCTAGATGCCACCCAACCACAGGGATTCAGCAACTCTAGAAATCAAAAAGTTGCTCAGAAGAGAGTCATCCAACCCGTCTCCCTGCAGACCAGGATTAGGGACTTATTTCCAGATTCTTCTTTGGTGCCAAAAGGAGACCAACTCCTTTGATCTCAGCAAATTAAATGAATCTGAACATAAGTCCAAGTTCTTGAATGGTCACATTACAGTCGATACTCCCAAGTTGTTAGGGGGAAGACATTTGGATGTGCTCCATAGACTCTCCAAGATGCATACTACCATATCAAAATGGACAGGGCATCAAGGAGTCACTTACGCTTCTGGCTGGGAGTCAGTCATTATCAGTTTCGGCCTCCTGCCCTTTGGTCTCACCACACAGCCCCAGGGTGTTCACCAAATGCATGGCAGTGGTCACGCTCACTTGAGACATCAGGGATTCCAGTGTTTCCATACCTGGACGACTGGCTCCTAACTGCCACCACCAGGCATCTACTGTTACAGACCAGGGATGTTACTATTTCAACTTTGCCTGCAGTTAGGATTACAGTAAATTGACAAAAATCTACATTATCTCCTCAGCATGTGAATTTTATTGGCTTAAATAAACACCGCCTCAATGAGGGCTTACCTTCCCTAAGTAGAAAGAATTCAGAACATCAGGGAACAAGTTTTGGAGCTTCTTACCTCCTCTCTAGGAAAAGCAAAGCAAAGATGGTGCACAAGCTGTTAGGGGACAATGGCTTCGACAATAACATTAGCTCCATTAGCCACACTGCCCATGAGGGTCCTGGAGTGGCTACTTTTTGCCCAATGGTCACTGCAGTATCGACCTCTGTCTAACCCGATCCTTATAACAGATTTGTGCAAACAGGATCTTCGCTGATGGACTCAGACCAGCAATCTAAACTCAGGGCAGACCATTTGTCCTCTCAACTGCCACCGTGTGTGGACCACGGATGCCTCTCTTGGGATAGGTGGGGGCATTATCTAGGGACAAATAGTCCAAGGAACGTGGCAGGAACACGAGGCTCATTTGCATATCAATGCCTTGGAGATGAGAGCAGTGCTTCTGCCACAAGCACTTCACAGCTTTCCTCCAGGAACGACATTACATCAACTCCTAGGGACAATATGTCGGTGGGTGTGGTACATAAACAAACAAGGTGGGGACCAAATCTTACCCCCTCTGCAGAGAAGCCCTTCGAAAGTGTGGGAGGGGCAGTGGTTCTCTCCCAGCTTTTCTTGATCGCAATGCACATCCCGGGGAAATCCAACATGATAGCCACAGGCCTGAAGCAGGGCTATTCTGATGCCTCAATTTAGTGGTTTTGAACACATACATTATGGAACAAATTTTTCAGTAAATCGGGTCAGCCTTGCTGCATCTATTTGCCACCCCTCTCAATACCAAATGCAGCAACTACTTCAACCCTGATCTCCCCGGGAAAGGGGAAACACCCAGAGATGCACTCTTCTGCTCACAATTAGCCCCTCGACTTCTCTATGCTTTCCCTCCATTCCCCCTCATATCGAAGGTAATCTGTAGAAAGCACATCTCATGGCTAAGCAAAAATTATCCTAATTGCTCCTTACTGGCCTCGACAGTTTTGGTTCCCTTTCTCAGACTCCTCATCTAATGGATGAACCGTGGACTCTGGACCCAGTGCCAGATTTGTCACACACACATGTCAGGGTGTTCCATCCCTCTCCACACCCTCAGCTCTGACAGCTTGGCTGCTTCTAATTCCATCCCTAGTCAGGGCTTCAGCTAGACTTTTCTCCTGAGGTTGCATACACATTCTGACATCCTCTCACAAACTTACCAGAAAGATTTATACCAGTAAATGGAAAAGATTCTCCTTGGGCCCATGAGAGAAACCTTGATCCTTACACAGCCCCATTTCTGCCATTTTAGACTTCCTTTCTCAGTTGTTCCGCTTAAGGTTCAGCAGCTGCCACTATTCAAGTTCAACTGGCAGCTATTTCCCACTTTTCATTTGCTAATGAACCTAATCTTATGGCTCATAGACTATGTAGAGCTTTCCTTAAAGGGACCACCTTGTTAAGACCCCCAGTCATGGATCTCAAGGTGCCATGGGATTTGAACTTTGTTTCCATGGACTTATACGGGCCAAGTC
The DNA here is from genome assembly GCF_019279795.1 of Protopterus annectens. Lineage (NCBI taxonomy): Eukaryota > Metazoa > Chordata > Ceratodontiformes > Protopteridae > Protopterus > Protopterus annectens. The sequence goes on from NC_056725.1 coordinate 63,479,383, forward strand.
CTTTCGAACTCCTCAGCAACATGTGACCTTAAGTTATTATCTTGAAAACTATATTTTAGTGGCTATCATTTCTGCAAGCAGGGTCTCTTGAACTGCAGGCTTTTCCATTAAACCCCTTATTTGGTGTGTTTCACAAAGATAGGGCCTCCTTACAGACAAACCTCTTCCTTTATTCCTAAGGTTTCTTCTAAGCTAGTATTAATCAATTCATTGAATTGCCTCTTTGCTTCCCTCTAATTTTTCTAACAAGACAGAGTACACATTTCACCAACTGGATGCATAGACACTCAATGCTTTTATCTGACAGAACTAAAAGATTTCAGAAGGTCAGATCAATTGTTTGTTTCCTTTCAGGCTTCCAGGAATAGGACTTCCTTTGGTTCCACTGTACTCAGGAGCATTTTCCCAATGAGCCACCCAAGATGAAGGTGCTAGGGACGCTGTCTCAAGAGTAAGAATGAAGGCGAGATAGGGCTACAGAACATAAAGAAGTTATGTACCTACCATAACACTTGATGTCAGAAGTCCATCTCACCCTTTCATTCTTATGAACCCTCCCTCCTGCCCTCTTCCTTGAGGACCTGGGGTTAGAGGTCTCCGTTTTGGTTATGTTAGTTTTTCTCACTTGGTTTCTTCTTGGTCTCTGTATGTTTCTCCTTGCAGCAAACAAAGATCTGGGTTGTGTTAGTGATGCATCATGGGATACCTCCCTAGCCATGAGAGCCAAACCAGAAGTTTTCGAGCAACAGTATGGCTGAGTCAGAGCCAAGGTTGGGTTTCCAACCCCAAGAGTAAGAATATGAAGGGCTGCAGATGGACTACAAACATCCAATGTTATGGTAGGTACATAACTTTTTTTGTGTGTTATTCCTGAGCTCTCTATATCTAAGTTGATTTATGGGAGCTTTTGTGGCAACGCCATGTTACTCCAGGGCCTTATTTCTAAGTAACATTTTTTGTCTGGTTTCTTTGAGAGCCATGGGGCAACTTTTCTTCTGGTTCTAATAGAAAGTGCTGGTGCGTCCGTATTAAGGATGGCTAGGAATTTGGCATTAAAGTGTGTTACAGCTTCATTGAGTGGTAAATGCTTAAGAAATTGCATAATTTGAAATTGTTTTGGAAATCAGTGAGGATGAAATTCTTACTGTTCCTTATTGTTTTATGGCGGGTTGAGCAGATATGTCAGCCTTGTGTCTGATTATATAGGTAAGGGAGTGATCACTAATGTCGTCTGGCAGGGTGGCAGCCTTGTACATTTGCAAATAGTAAAATGCAACGACAACTGAAACTAAAAATACTGCGAGAACTTCAATAAGTGCCTCTACTAATAAAGGAATAAATGCTTATAACCAAACTGTGTATCAATCAAGGCTTAATATAATATAACAAAATATAACGTGAAAATAACAAAACGGACAACTCCAAACTAACAGACAAACTGATGGTAAAAATGACAAACTGGTGGAAAAAGAACAAGCAAACAAACAAGCTAGTTAAGTGCTTTCACCCAGAAAACTGGGCTTCATCAGAACTGTACATTTGGGGATGACTGTTAATGAGTATCCAATCTAGGTATTTTTCTTTCTTGTTGGCTTTACTGATCCTAGTGGGTGAGGATATGACCTGTGTAAATCCGTATAGGTTAACATGGACAGTAGGGGGTTCAGAGGAATAGGAGTTCCAATCTATAAAGTTGAAACTCCCAAGAACAATGGTTTCTTGGGGGTAGTTACTTGACAGCCAACACTGAATATCTTCTAAGGTACTTGTATTATTTACTGGGGTATATAAATACAGACAATATTTATACATTTGTCTTATAATATGAAGCTTAGTTAAGAGAATTTCAGCATTATCACCCTCGGGTTGTTTTGTTGGCACACGGTCATCTGTAGTGTAGTTTTATATAGGACAGCTACCCCACCTCCTTTTTCTAGTGGTACGACTCAAGCCTTAGTATATTGTAACCTGGAGGAATTATCTCATTGCCTACAATTGAAGGTTTTGAACCAGGCTCGTAAGACATAATATATATATGGAGAGAGATCGTTCCTAAGAGTGCATGAAGTTATTATTTCTAAGCTTCTGATGTTTAGGTGACTGACTAAGAGTGAGTTAGTGAGTCTGATTAAAGCACAACTCGGTGGAAAAAGGGACATTGGGGTAGGGCTGGCAGTTGAAGATGGGCCAGGGCTCTGGGGTGGATTCTCCATCCATTGAGCTAGGGTTGCATTGCACCCACTATGAGTTTTAAGAATTTAATTATTAGATTTTGGTATCTTTTGACTTTCTACTCAACTCTAACTCCAACTCAGCCTCCACTCCCTTTGAAAGACTCAAGTGAATGCCAACAGACTGCTGCTTGTAACTTCTGAAACCTACTGCATTCTGATATTTTATATTGATAAACTTCAGACACTAAAGGGAACAAGGAATTCTACTCAACTCTCTAACTCAACTCAGCCCGCCCCTTTGAAAGACTCACAATGCCAAGAGACTGCTGCTTGTAACTTCTGAAACCTATTGCATTCTGATATTTTTATATTGATAAACTTCAGACACTAAAGGAAACAAGAAGTTAATACTCTTTGTATTTATCTTATGTAGGTTGGGAGAGTGGGGTATTGCAATGCACCGCTTGGGGAGCCCACACAGCACTGCAAAATCAGATTAGGTTTCCCATTAACCCTGTAGCTAGAATTTAAAATTAAAGGTACACAAACAAAAGTATACTTAAGTAAAGCAATAATTTTAGTCTTACTCCACTTACTTACCGTGTACTACTGTTCTGCCCTGAACAGCACATACAGATTGTTTCCTCTAGTCTTTGTGGCATCTGGAGCTGGGCCCCACTTCCCTACACCATTTCTCACCCACCCCACTACATCTTACATTTATTCTTATCCCTCATCACCTGGCCACCCACTACACCTGTCAGCTACCTCACAGCATCCACCCCAACCACAACCCCAACTAAACTCTACCCAATAAGCACACACAGGAGTATCTAGGGACCACCACACTACACCTACCCCTTTTTTCAACCCAGAATACTCCTTGATACCCAAGCCTCACCTACACAAATCATGAGAGGCATACTACTACTCCTACTATTAACTCTCACCATTCTAGACTACACTACTTCCATACATACCAACACACCATTAAACACAATACTACCTTCCACACAACACATATTTCACACATACAAACACTCATGCAAATTTCCTCATCTGTTCCACATTATTTACTGACAGCTCTGTATTACATATATGTACAAGACACACACTGCACGACCCTTCACTTGAAAAATATCATCTAGGATCTAATACAGAACTAGCACACTCAGTTTAAAATTAAACTACTTCTTAGAAAATGGCTACTTATCTCTAGGACATACACTCAAAACCCAGGACTATGTAATGCCATACTCTCAAAACAAACAGACATCAGAACCCTACTTATTATTAACCTTAACTCTAGAAGTATATCTAACAAACTACCTGACATAAACGCATTCATAGATCACTATTCTCCCAAGTATACTCAACCATTACTGAGACTGGCTAAAACCCACCACCCAAAATGAAGAAATCCTCCCTCCAAGATATAATATCCCAAGACCTAGATAGAACAGGTAGGAAGGGGAGGTTGCAACTCCTCTTTAACCTCCAACCTCTAGAAATCTCCTCCACCTAAATTTCTGTGAATGCTGAAACTCCTAGGCTCAGTTCTATTTCTAAACAGGAAAAAGAAAAATCAACATTCTTCTGTAGTTATATCCTCTCCAGGAAACAACTCTTGGTAATCGAGGAAATATTATAATGGACAAGAGATAACCTCCTCAGGAAAACAAATCCTACTAGCGACCTTAAATTTCTTGACTGGTTAGCTTTAAGTAATGACTTAAACAACTCCCTCTTAACCACATTATTGATTTATTTGGGTTCTCTAGCCTATCCAAGAACCCACTAGGATTCGAAATGTGGGTCTAAAAAAATCCCCAAAACAATCAATTCTTGATTGGATCTCTTTGGTGAATTGTCCCCAACAAAATTACTTCAGGTAGACTGTCTACCAGATGGGTTTAGGTGATAACCCTCCTCATTATTCCTCCTATGAAAAACGCAAACATACTCCAAACCTATAGTTCATAAACAAATTTTAGGGATGACCACAAATTAAACCTCTTCAAACTCTTAACAAAGTATTTTACAACAATGTAACTGGGATCCACTCATAAATTCTAGCACTAGGACCAGATAGTAGATTACTCTAACAGTACTTTCATTAACGTTGTTAATAAAGTCTCTTCCATTAGAAAAATTAGAGCTAAAGTAAAACTATGCCCCATGGCTAAGTAGGAGCACAAGAGCCTTACTAAACTCCAGAGATAAAGCTTGGAAAATCTTGAAAAAAGAATAATACTTTAGCCTTAGCTAAACAAAACTACCAAACAACTTAGTAGGAATCAGGGCCATAAACAAACAAAAACTTAAATAACAGAAACCATTTCCTAGGTATCCAAGACAAACACTCCAAAAATCCCCTAAAGTTTTAAGTAGCCACTAACTCCCTACTAAAACTCAAGCAAACTACTACCACTCCAGCTCCCAACACCACTACTAATAATAACATAGCTTCTCAATTGAATCATATCACTTCACAGAATCTATTCTTTTTGTCACTATCTGCCCAAAACATTCAAAAAATAGATTTTATATCTACCCCCATCCATAAAGTCCTGAGAATTCACTTTCTTAGCCTCTCTCCTGTACCTTAATCTCTATAATCAAAAAGATCTCCTTAAACTGAAACCCACCATTCTTGCAGGTAGCCGAGATATGGTATACCTGCTACCTCCTAAAAATAATAAAGCAGAAATGAAACCCTGTTATTTACCTCCCTGTCTCTAATCTCTTATCAACTGCTCTATTATTGGTGAAGTTTTCCTGCATCCCTTCATCTATGGAAAGTCTCATATATTATTCCTCTACATAAAGGTGGCAACTCCTATGACTTTTCAAAACTACCGCTTCCATTGCTATTTTGGTCTCCTTATCTAAGCTACTTGAAAAATGTACCATTCACACCCCAAGTTATGCATTTCCTAAATACACATAATCTCCTCTCCACCACACAGCATGGTTTCTGCTCAAACCATAGCACAACTACTGCACTTCTCCCTCTTTTTACTAACTAGGTCAACCTACATAGAAACAACAATAATTTTGTATCAGCTTATATTCTTAAATTCTCTCCAAAGCATTTGATTATGTCCTCACATACCATACTATTAGACACTCTATCCTTCCTCTCTATCCTTTACTCCCTTCTACTATTGCCTGGTTCATAAACTGATCTATCTGACAGAGAGCAATCTTGTCCATGGCAAGGTAAAGCACACCTTCATTACTCCTAACTTCCACTATAGAAGTATCATTGTACAAGGTTCAATTTTGGGCCCACTTTTTCTCTATTTTCACTAATTTAAACTATACACCTCCTCCCAGCATACTCTCACTTATACAGTAAATTTTAGATGATTCAATGCTAATCTGCTCAGCCCTCATCACTAACCACTTTACAACAACTCACCTATAGAATCCTTTTTAGCTCCATAGAAAGATGGATTACTATAGATATCTCAACTCTGATTCAAATGTCCAACAAGACCAAATTACTCCTATTCATCCTAAATGGTAAACAAATCTAAAACCCTCCCTTCTCTTCCTCTTCCTTCTCTCCACTTTAATCACTTCTAATATTTGGCACTCAGGTAATTTCTCCTTCCCTCTCTCTGCAGTTTAAACCTCCTCCTGGTGAAATTGATGCAATCTACCTTTGATGTCCATATTTCTCAAACCATAAAAAAGGCACATATAGAAAATGGGAACTCTATACAGACACAAAAATTCCTATCAGATCAGGCACGGGCCAACCCTAGTCTCAAACTCACCTTATTGTCCACCCTATGCTGCACCAATTAACTTTAACCCAGGTCAGAAAATTGGACCTAGACAAATTTTGGAGTACATGTTAGCATAAACAAAATTCAAGCCAAGTTTGCCAATAACTCCACATTTAGAACCTATCACTGCCTAGCTGTAAGGGGAGCTACAATAGTTAGAACTCTCCTCTAATTACTTAGTTACAGTCAACAAGTCCTACCTACACCATCCTAAGGAATCCCTCACAAAACTCATAGTTCCCAAATCAACTTCTGACCCAGTACTCAGTGAATCGGCCCACTCTTGTTCCATTGACAAATCCCTCCTTCTGTATCTCTAGAGCTAACAACACTGCAGGTAAAGCTCTATTCCCTTCATAGTATAGCTAGAAAATGGAATAATCTCCCCCATAATGTGACTTCCCTGTATCTTCTATTAAACACAGTTCAAAAACTCACTCAAGTCACATCTTATGAATTCCTGGCTTTGTACATGTACTACTTAATTTTCTCCTACTTTCTTCTTACTCCATCTTACCTTCCTTCTTACTCTCTTCTTCTTACTTACAGTTATGGAAACTCCTCAGTTGATTGGTCAACTTGGCATAATTGTTTTATGCAATTTATGCCTGCTGGGAACAAACCTATTGTATGTATTATTTCTTGTGTGATTTTTGCTTGTCATTATGTTTTGCTAATTATTGTTTAACTAATGTGGAGCTTTTCTCCCTGGCCTCCGCATTGTAAAATGGACCTTGTCCAGTCGGACTATCCCGGTCAACAAATGTAAAATAAAAAATAAATAAATATTCTAAGGGAAAAACAGATAAGATCTCTCTATCCTGAGGTGGAAAAGAGAAATAGCCAATACTGCCTAGGGGCAAAGGAAATTATTTTCGTGGAGTTGCCCTTTCACAGGAACTGAGCTACATGAACGAGGAAGATCTGTCTCACTGAATATTTACTAAGAAGCCACAATCTCCACTTCTTTTCAGAACACTGAGGAAATACTGGATTTGGATGACCTTGGTAGGATATGTCATGTCAGTTTCCAGGAAAAAAATCAGCGCAAAGGAGAGGACTATATCATAAGTAAAATTAGAGAACATAGTGAAAGTAGATGGGCACCAAGAGAACAGAACAGACACACTATATACCCCTCAAGTTTCACATACAAAATTACTTTGCTAGAGGCAATCATAGAGAGGAAAAAGATGGTCAGACAGTTACTAATTCCAAAAATATTGTGATGAAATTCAGCAGGTACAGCCAAATTTTCTTGTGTGGTCATTTAGAATTGGCTAAACAAAGCCTGCAGAGGTTTGGCTTTTCTGAGATTTACCAGCCTAGCATCATGAAAAAACAGAGAGAACTTTTATGCTGCTTGCCCCTGAATGCAAAAGGACAGTACCAAGCCCAGGATTTAAGAATTCTCTGATCACCTTTACTCATTGTAGAGGCCCTTTCAAACATATATAGCAACAGGCATTTTGGGGTTCATTTTGTGAAATCAAATAGTGGCTATTAGTATGTCATGATAATTTCAATGATTATGCAATAAAATTTCCTGAGGCAATACACCTTCTAGGACCTCCTATGCCAATAATATAGTGACATGACTTATATTGTTCTTCTTTAGGTTAGGAATTTTTTTCAGGAAGTCTTGGATGAAACAGCAGGCAATTCTCATCTGTGTCCACAGTAATACAAATAATTTGTTGGTGAATTAATGTGAAAACAGCAAAGGATCTCTGGAAGTTCTGATACCACCTAGAGAATGAGTGGTTCCAAGGTGTAGGGTGATTTTAAAGCTCAGCAAAGCAATGTTTCAAAAGGCTATAGACATAGGGAGGGAAAGCAGGGACCATTGCTCCTATATCTCTTTGTTGTAAGCAGAGTGCCCCAAGCCTTACCTGCATTCTCAGACCACTGCTTGAATTGCTATATGGCAAAGTTATCCATTTTTAACAGCAGTTTCTGTTCTATATTCAGTTAAAAACTCAACCAGTGCAGGTCTTTTCATTTACAATTCCTCCTATCACTTGTTTTTTGTTTATACTCCTGGATAGCAACTCCCTAGAAGGGCAAGGCAGTCACTAGCTCCTGCAGTCTAAATATCTTCTTGGCTTTTTTCTAATCTATTACCTTTCTAATTATTTGTACCCAGCACGCTTGGTTAATTTGACAGCTTCCCTTAGTAAATTCCAGCCTCTGCTGCCCCTCTGGTAACACTTTTAATTCCCGGTAGTTATCTCTATTGGCAGAATCTCTTATCTCCATTCCCATATTGGCTTAGTTCTTAGAGTATATTTTTTTGCTAATTTATGAATGTAATATTCTGTATAACTGTTGTTATTCTTCTTAAAGGATTTGCATCCAAAAATCCCATTTTTCCTTATTTTTAAATCCCCACCCGGGCTTCATCATTTCCATGCCTTCTACTTTGAGTTGTAAGTTTCTGCTTGTGTTATGTGGCTACAAGACCTCTTACCTATGTAAATTCTCCCAAAAAATATCCCTTCAAATCAGGTAATCCTAAACCTCCTTGTTATATTGGGAGGATCAACTTATCCCATTTGAATTTTGCCCTCTTCCTCCCAAATAAAATCATTCAACCTTTATTAATTCACTATCCAAAACGCCTCTGGTTGTT